>NW_016107866.1:233143-322130 GCF_001604975.1 Cebus imitator
CATGCCACCACACCCAGCTAATTTTTGTATTTTTAGTAGAGACGAGGGTTCACCATGTTGGCCAGGATGTTCTCGATTTCTTGACCTCATGATCCACCCGCCTCGGCCTCCCAAAGTGCTGGGATTACAGATGTAAGCCAGCCTGCCTGGCCCAAATCTAACATTTTTAAACTGCTCTGTTTCATCATTCTTTAAAGTTCCTCAGCCCATATTTTTCCTCCTGCCCATACACAGGCCGCTTATCTGTCTGGCTTAAGGTCCCTCTTACTGTGTTCTCTGTCTTATCTCAACTACTGTACTTCCTTATCATTTACCTGAGAACCAGCTTGCTGACGACTCAGCATCTTAACTCTGATTTGTGTCTTTCCTATTTCACTTGCCAGCTGCAAGCTCTGTGCTCCTATATTTCCCAAGTGCCCAGTTGAATCTCCCCAGTCAGTAAAACTTACCCCACTAACAAGGTTAAAAACGACTTTTCTTCTGATTTGATTTTAAATCTACTGAAATATTTATTATTTTCCCAGCACTGGGTCAAGACAATATTGTTTTCTTACCCCTGTAATCTAATTTGAGTCACATAAACTTTAATGATATGTAGGGAGTTTTGCTAATCTCTAATTAAACATGAATCACCTCTTCCACACCTGATGTGTATAAAATATAGTTATTAGTTATTAATAATTAAAATACTATGAGTTGTAATAATATATCAACATGACAAAATAATAAATATAACACTTGGTGCCATAGAAAAGAAAGATCACAATATTATAATATCAGATTCAATTTTTATTTTTTTATTAATAGATTTCCAAGGGAAAGGAATAATATTTAAAGAATAAGCTACTTTGTAAGTGTAAGTAAGTGGAAAGTTATGATCAGATAATTTACTATGATTATTCATTCAATCTTTTCCTCCTCAGAAAGACTTAAGTGTAATCCCAAATATCTTGAAGGCATAAGATATGCCAGGCAAGACAAAGAGAAACAAGTAGAAGCAGTTTTCAATTCTTCATTAAAAGGTGATTTACTGACTATTCACAGTGTCCAAGACATGGAATCAACCGGAGTGCACATCAGTGGATGAATGAATAATGAAAAACGTGGAAGATTATTCAGCCATTAAAAGAATGAAATCCTGCCATTTGCAGCAACATAGATGTAACTGTAGGTTATTACTATAAGTGACATAAGACAAGCACAGAAAGACAATTATCACCTTTTCACTTAAATGTGGGAGCTAAAACAGGTGATCTCATGGAAGTAGAGAGTAATGGTTACCATAGGCTGAAAAGGGGTGGGGAATTAGGAAAAACTGATTAATGGGTACAAAAATACAGTTGGAAGGAATAAATTCTAGTGTTTGATAGTACAGTAAAGTAACTATAGTTAACAATAAATTATTGTATATTTCAAAATAGCTAGAAGAGAACTGGAATGTTCCCAACAGAAAGTAAAAATAAATAGTTGATGTGATGGACATCTCAATTACGCTGATTTGATCATTACATACTATTTACATGTATTAAAATGCCACATATACCACAAAAACACATGCAGCTACTTTGTGCCAATTTAAAAAAGAGGTGATGTGAAATGGAAACAAATTAGCATGGGCTGCAGACCTTCAAGCCTGTCAAAGAAAGAAAGTAATGTTTATCTAGTTAAGGTAGTTACAGAAACTATAGAAACACTCTTAAAACACATATATTTGCACTGTGAGAGCAAGTAAACTATAAGAAAACCTGTCTTTCACTTTTCTTCCTACTAGAGCTGCTAAGGCTTGTTAAATGTCTCCAATCTAAGGTTTCAAGAACTATCAGGATAAAAGTCACTGTATGTGTGTGCTGGAACAATCATTCATGATTAAATATGTTGAGAGTCTAATTTTGTGTCTCACTGGTAATGGATATAAATATTTCTGTCTCAATATCCTGTCTTAAAGTAGAATTTATCCATTCCAGCAGGTTGCAAGCCACTGGAAAAGACAAGTACAGAGGGGCAACTATGGAAATAGAGACTAAAAAACAAGTTTCCTTTAGATATTAGCAGTATCTTAGAAGCAGGAAATGAGGATGGTGTTTGGATTTATAATGGAAACCTCTTCTGTAAGGCGTCTTTCACCATCTAAATTTAAGGAACTATTAATTTCCTCCAATTTTATATCTCTAAGTGTGTACACCAATTAAATTATGATTATTATAGTGCTTGAGTTTTTAATTATCTTCTAATATGTATACATATTATCTCCCAAATTAGATTTTCCCACATCTATTCCAGATCATATCCACCTACACATGTGCAAAATAGTAGGGCAGAATTGAGCATTTGGCATTCGATACATCTTTGTTCATTAAGTAATTGGATCCCTTTAATTCTATATAAAATTTATATGGACTTCAGTTTGATTCAGATGTAGTTAACTGAAATGAAAAAAATATTTTCCAACAGATATATTATGAAAATCATTCTATTATGAAGACATATGTACAGTATTAATTTACTAGCACTGATCTCTGCCCTTTCAAAAATTTAAAAGCTATTCTGCCTTTTGGATAACTAATAGGTGAATAGTATATAAATCACAATCTAAATTTTTACAATAGCTTAAATCTTAATTAAACTTAGGCTTTGTTTAATAAACAGAGATGAGAATACCAGAGAACACTGAGATTTAACAAGTTTGGAGCTGACAGATTCATGCAGCTGTACTCAAGAGATAGTGTCTGATTCACTGTGCTGCTGATTGGATTAGGAACTGACACTGTTATAATTAGGAGAGGATGTGTGAATCTTGATGTGCCAGACAAAGTGAAATCCTTTCTATAAGTCACTTTCCAGGAGGGTGAAGCTATATCCGTCATACAATAAAGATGAGTTGGGATTGCAACACTGGATCAATATTGAAATTAAAAATTAGTGTATTGTAATATCCTGGTCTTCACACATTTTAATTATATTTATATTATTTATCTGCAGGAGCCAATTAATTGCTTTATAATCATCATTTCAATTGATCATATCATCCATGAAAACAATTGGTGCATCATATAAATGCTGCAATATTTAGCATATCAGGAATTACATCTTCTGGTAATGATGCTTTATGAAAAACAGGTCCTGAAACGCTTGGTTGGGTTTTTGTTTTTCAAAATTAGTTAAGAGTTGCATTTGAGAATTAGTTAAGAGTTGCTTGGGAGTACTGTTTCACATTAATTTGAGTCATTAATAAACAATTTCCTTAATATTTCATATTTCTCTAAAGGATCATTCTTGGGTTTCAATTTATTCCTGTTTTATTATTTTAAAAATATGAAGAAAACAAAGTGCTAGTGTGTTTTTCCAGGAAAAACTGGGCTTGAACAAAATATGCATCATGCAGAGTTTTTCAAAATACTGTTCTTTTGTGAAATATATGCATTTTAATTGTATTAAATATATCAAAGCAGAAAAGACATGCAAAGCAGCCAGTTCAGCTCCTACTGTCATATGCTATTAATAAAGACTTTCTGTACATCTTTTACATTGTTTCAACTGGCATAAATGTAATAGCTAAAATGATTTCAAAGTACATTTTAAAACACTTCCAATGTATACGACCATTTGGTTTATGTATTTTAAAAATACATTTAAGGACAAACTCTAGTAAATCTATACATGAAGTTAGCTAGGATATGCTGATCAGTGTGAAAAGGTGAATATGTAAGAAATACTTCCCCCCCTTCTATGGGTTGTGTTTTCGTTTTCCTGCAGGTGTCATTTGAAGCATGAAAGATTTTTTAAATTGATGCAGTTCAATTTTTCTATTTTATTTCCTTTGTCATTTTTCCTTTTGGTGCTATATAATAATAAGCATGAGGTTTTATTATAATATTTTCTTCTAGAGTCTTATATTTTTTAGTTCTTATATTTAAGTCTATAATCCATTTTGAGTTAATTTTTTACATGGTTTGAAGTTGAGGTGCAGCCTTGTCCTTTTTCATGTATAGCTGTTGTCTCAGAACCATTTGTTGAAAAGACTGTTATTTCCCCACTTTGAATTGTCTTCACACTTTTGTCAAAATTTGACTGCCCATAAATAAAAGAGTTTACTTCAGAGTCCTCAATTATAGTCAACTAGCATATAAATCACGTGTGTGTGTGTGTGTGTGTGTGTGTGTGTGTGTGTGTGTGTGTGTGTTTATCCTTATTCCAGGACCATACTGTCTTGATTACTGCAACTTTTAAATAAGTTATGAAATCAAGAAGTGTCAGTCCTCCAACTTTGTTTGGCTTTTTCAAGACTTTAATGAATATTCTGGATCTCTTGCAGTTCTATACAAACTTAGGATCAGCTTAATTAACAATTTCCACAAAAAAAGCAGCAATAATTTTGATAGAGACTGTACTGAAATTTTAAATCAATTAGCAACTTGTAGTGAATCACCATCTTAACAATATTAAGTCTTCCAATTCATAAAGATGAGTATCTTTCTGCTAATTTACATCTTTAATTTTTTCAACAGTTTTGTGATTGTCAGTGTACAGCCTTGAAAATTGTTATATTTTCCTATTTTCTTCTCAATACTATCAAATACATAAGGTAATTGTTTTCCTAATTTTTGGAAAACAAAAATTGCCACAATAAAGAAAGACACAATGATATTTATGTATTGATCTCATATCTTGAAACCTTGCTAAAGTTAGGTGTTAGGTTCCAAAATATTTTTTTTTCTTAGATTTCTATATCAAAGATGACACCTGCAAATGAAGGTAATTTTACTGCTTTCCTCCCACTTTGTATATTTTTCATTTTCTTGTATTATTTTTGCCATATTGCTGTCTAAAATATTTATTACATTGCTGAGCAGAAGTGTGAAATAAAATATATTTGTCCTTTTCTGAGGATAAAATTATTCATTCTTTCATCATTAAGTATGATGTTAACTGATGGCTTTCAAAGATGCCCTTTATCACATAGAGAAAGTCCCTCTTTGATTCCTGATTTATTTAGAGTTTCTATTATAAAAGGGTGTTGGATTTTGTCAAATTTTTTTATATATGTCTTTTCGGATAACAAGTATTTTCTGTCTAATAAATGACATTTAGACTTTCTCTTTTTAATGTTATATTGAATTAAAACAATCATATATTTTGGGGACAAATCCTATTTGGGTACAAATATAATCATTGTTATATGTTCCTGAACTTGGTTTGCTAAGGTTTTGTTGAGGATGTTATGTCTATACTGATAAATATTCATCCATAGTTTTCATTTCTTGTGATTTCTATGTCTAATTTTGGTAGTCAGGTAACACTGACTAATAAGTTAGTATTTCCACCTCTTCTATATTTTGGAACAGTTTGTGCAGGATTGACATTTACTCTTCTTTGAGTAGTTGGTAGAATTCACTATCTAGGCTTTGGTTTTCTTTGTAAGAAGTTTATAGATTATTAATTCAACTTAATTTCTATTTATATCTCTTTACTTGTTACAGGTCCATTTAGATTTTCTCTTTTTTTCTTAAGTCAGTTTTGGTAGTTTATCTCTCTCTAGGAATCTGTCCCCTTCTTTCCCTCCACTTCTTAGTCTACCATTATGTATATGTTGATATGCATATAGTATCCCACACTCCTCTGAGACTCTGTTCATTTTATTTTATTCTTTTTTACCTGATAATCAGACTTGATAATCTCAATTACCTGTTTTCATGGTTGCTGAGTCTTCTGCAAAGTCAAATATGCTACTGAGTACCGCCAGTGAAATTTCGGTTATTGTATACTTTAAATGCAAAATTTCCACTTGGTTATTTTTATAATTTTTAACTTTTTATGAGTATTCTCTATTTGGTGATTCTCATACTTTCCTTTAATTCTCTAGACATGATTTTTTTAGTCTTTGAAGATACTTATAATAGTTAAGTTTAAGCCTTTGTCTAATAAGACCAACATCTGAACTTCCTTCAGGGCAGTTTCCATGTATTCTTTTTTTCTTCTATCTATGGATAATACCTGTTACTTTGAGTTCCCATACATTTTAGTTGAAAACTGGGTTAAATACCACATGGCAGCTCAAGAAATCAGATCTCTGTCTTCCCATTTGTTGTTATTGTTGCTGCTACTGTTGCTCTTTATTTGACAAATAGTATTTCTTGAGTAATTCTTTCAAGTTTGTATTCCCTGTGGTATGTACTGGTTAAAAGACACTGCTCAGTGGGCTTAGTGATCTGCTAATGATTGGAAACACTGGACAGATATTTTCTTAATTGCTCTGAATCAACATGGTTTCCACTCTTGGCTGAAGAAATTTATGTGTGTGTGTATATATATTATATATATTGGAACATACTTTAAATTTTATTTTACTTTCACATTTACACATTCAGTAAACCTTTTGGAGAAAAGGAAGGAGGGGCCACCTTTAGGAAAAGCCTGGCTCCCTCCTCCTCCCCAGCTCAGCAGCACCGTGCAGACTTATGCTGGCAGTCATCCCAGGAAATTGTCCAGGGTCTCAATGGCCCTGGCTGCGGACAGCCTCTAAAACAGTTGCTGTGGCTTGCCCTGCACCAGGGCCTACCTCGGTGTCTGGAAGCCATGCTGTTGGAGGCTGCCTGGGCCCAGGATTTTATAGCTGGTGAACTTGGTTATCTATTTTCCAGTCATGTGGTCCAGGATGATGGCATGATCAGAACTGGGTCTGGTGGTGCCCATTTTGCTGAGATGAAAGGAAACGGTATTTGTAAATTGCAACTGAATCCTGTGATACTGGTATGTTCCCCCTGCCAGTTTTCATCCCCAAGGAGTGGTGGTGGGGTGAGGGAGTCCCTGGAGGAGACAGGTACAGACCACTGCTGATCACCCAGGTGGGGCGGGTCAGGACTGATATGCCCAAATCCACCGTGGCCTGAGCTCCAAGCCCAACCAGCCCTCCTTTCCTGAGCCACATTCCTTTTTAAGGTCCCAAAGATGTTCTCCTTATTAGGTGGAAAAAGCCTACGTCCCTTCACTTTCCAAAATGATACCTCCTGTGCCGAATGAAGCAGGTTCTTGGCAGACAGAGGTTCAGAAGGATGGACCAGCATTACATGGGCACAGAGTCTGAAAAAATGAGCCCCTGAACACCACCTTCTGGCCATTGCCAAACATCCAGAGGAACAAAACAGTCACAGAAAGAACAGTTTGCCTAAAAGATCATAGCAGTGCATTCACCTCTTTTCCCTGTTTCTATTCCTGGCTCCCTCCTACCTTTTTTATTGTATAACCTCCTCAAGTATTGAAAAATAATCTGAATATAACTGCAAGTTGCCTGCGATGTTTACTAATACTTTCCTTTCTTTGTTCAGTTTTGCAAACACTCCAACTTTAATTTCAGTGAAGGAAAGAATTTTCCTCTCAGGTATTTCTTTGAGATTCTATTCTTCAGGGTCAAGAGCAAAGATGACAAGATTTTTCTTTCCATCTTTTGTGAGCCAAGATGGACTAAGGCCTGATTATAATAGAGGGAAAGGGAAAAGAGCACTTTTCTCTTTGTGTCTTTTCCTTTTAACTCAGTCACCGAAAAGAGTGAAGAAGGTGGTTGGTGATCAATGAGGCAGAGTTAAACTGAGCGGCCTAATTTTAATAGCATCTGAGACATTTCTCATCCTGGCAGTTAACTAAGCAATCCGATAACCCAACTCCTCATGGCCCAAAGCCCCAGACTTTGGTTTTCAGACTAAAAAAAAAAAAAAAAAAACACTTTATGACAGTCATGCTGCTTAGCTAACCAGAACTTGGCTGTGCTACTTTCTATTCACTGCCCAATCCTTTCCTGCCTTTAGCATACTTGGAAAGCAAAAAAATGACAGTTTTGGGAAAACCTGGTTCAACTTTCCAGCCAGAAGTGCAGAAACGTATGCCTCAACCTCCAACTTCAGATAGGCCTCTTTACAGTGAAGATCAGAGACTCACAGCACTCTGGAGCCCTTCAGGCAGGGAACGAGCATTTCCAACCTTGCCTTGACTCCTACGGAAAGGCTGCACATGTTCCTTCTTCCCTGCCTTCTCTCTGTATGCTCCTTGGACCCGAGTGGAACACTTTCTTCCTCTGTCTGCCAACAATTACAAACGCAAATTCTCAGCCAAAACTGAAAGAAGTAAATTATAGGCTCATCCAAGTAACAATAATTCTGCAGCTTACAACTCCCACACAAGGATGCCTCCTCATTGCATAAGTAAGTCGAAGAAGTCTCTTCCAGTTAATCTCATGAACTACGGAGGGCCTCAAGTCGCTAAAACACACCGGGATGTGGCCGGGATTTACACATATATTAAGGCATTCCTTCAATGTTTTGGCAGTTTGCAATTCTGTCTTAGGCTTTACTTTCTATATGCAGAGGGACCCAAGGCCAGCCAAAGGCAAGAGATTAGAGCCTTCTCAAGAATTCTTGAGCATGTACACAGCTCTTTACGTGTGTGGTTTTCTATACCCCCAGAATTAAGTCAGAGCTCTTCAAAGTTCCCTATAGCTATCTCATTCCCACGATCCTTCTTTTAAGTCTTCTGGCCAGTCTCTTGTTTTTCCCAATGGGTATTTCCACCTCAGGCAGCTGCGATACTAAACAATTGCTATTTATTGATTGTTTCCAAAAAACAACTCAGTAATAGAGCTTTTCCCACTGAGCAAGCTCTGATTTAGATCAAATAGCAACAGCCCTGTGTATGAGGTTTTACCAGGGTATCAGCAAACAAGTCAAATCGTGACAATTCTCTGGAGATACAGCTTTAGGAAAAGCTCTTTACCCAGTCAGCCCCCCCTAGTGGTTGCTTGCCTGCTGATTTTCACAGCAGCCATGGATCTGAAGAGGAGGAAATGGACATAGGGCAAGTTAACCACAAAGCTCAGTGTCCTTGAGGAGAAGCAAGTATTCTAGAATAAAAGTTCTGTGGACTGTTGCAAGTCTTAGTTTAGTTTCCAGAGTTTTGAAAAAGTTGATTTTGACAACTTTTGGCAGTGTTCATATTGCCTTTATGGAAAAATAGATTTTCACAGGTCCTTTATTCACCATTCCATAAATCTCTTCAGTGAATAACTTTTAACAAATAAAATGTGGTGGCAGTGGTACTGCAACCCTTCCAAGGCTAGGTTGTAAAGGGAAACATAAAAACTGACTCCGCTCTTGAGATGCCATCCCTTAAAATACAGAAACAATGCTTCAAGGAATCCCAGGACATATGAGAGGCTAAGTGTAGAAAATTTGATTAACAGTGCTAGGGGAGACCCCAGCCAACAGCCACAGGCAACTAAAACTATGTGTGTGAAAAGCCTTCAAGTTGTTTTCAGTCACCATCTGACAAAAACTGCACAAGAAATCCTGAGCAAAGACTTCATAGCTGAACTTAACTCTCAGAAATCTTAGTGATAATAGTAAGGTACTATTATTTCATGACATTAAATTTAGGGTAACCTAGCCATGGATTATTGGCACAGATTTGGGATACTACCCAAACTTTAAATAAGTGGCAATGTCTTTGAGACTTAACAGCAGAAAAATGCTGAAGTACCTTGAGATTACTGATAGAATTCTGAAGGGACTTGAAAAGGCTTTTGGTGAGTACCTAATAAAAAGTGAGAAAAATGTGACCGGAAAGTAGAAAAAAGGAATCCATTGTTATCTCCTGGCAGAAAGTTTAGCAACATTGTTGTCTGTGGTAGCATAGAAAATAGAAAATGTGCTTAATGAACAGGATATCTGGCTAAAGGGATTTCAGGCAAAGTGTTGAAAGTGCCACCTGGCTTCTTCTATTTGCCTATAATAAAATGAAGAGAGAGATTAGCTAATGAACAGATGGTTGAATATAAAAGAGCCAAAATTTGCTGATTTCAAAATAAAACTGTTTCTCATTTCCAGATTCTCCAAACGGCAAACAATTTTCAAATTCAGAAATAGCTTTCAGGCAAAGATCAAATCCAGGGCACTGTTCGGAAAACACTGTCTAAAAATAAAGTCAAAAAACTATGACTGTTACATAGTGTGTGTTTGAGATTCTGTGTGTCTCAGTACTGAGATCTTTATATCTATATACTTGTGTGTGTGTGTGTGTGTGTGTGTGTGTGTGTGTGTGTATACACATATGTGCACATTTTAATCTTGCAGATGTTTAAATATTTTACAATGTCACAAGTTTCCTTTACAGTTTCTGTTCTTTGTGTCTTGCTTCAATAAGCCTTTCCCACTTCAACAATATAATAACTTCCTGTATCTTTTCTTCTAGTGTTTTATTTTATTCTAATGTTTAAATCACTAGTAATACCTCTAGAATCTATTTCATTATAAAAAATTCAGTAAGTATACAGGGTTGGGTTTTTTTTACAAATAAACCAGCATGTATTAAATAGTTGTATTTCTTCAATCAATTAAAAAATAAACTATAATTTCACAAGAATCTGTATAGTCTCATGCACCAAAATATTTGTCTTAATTTATGGTTACTTGAAATTGTTTACTATTATCACCCATGTTTTTTATTGTAAGGCTTTGATTTTGGAAATCTTAAGAGAGAAATGCTTTTAAGTTGAAAACTATAATTCACATTTTAGTAAGTAAAAGGACTTGAGTAAACAGTATTTATACCCTGCTTGCCCTCAAGTCCTTATTGTGAGTAAAGGTCTTAAGGACAGTTAAGGACTTTAGAACAGTAAATAACTTTACTGTGAGTAAAGGACTTGACGACAGTTAGGTATTACAGATTTCTGAAGGCATTAGGGAAAATGCCTAGAAAGCAAATAAGCGAAGAACACCACTTAGGCAAAAATGAAAAGAGATCTTAGGAAACAATAATATCGATTGCTCAGAAATAAAATTAACTTCTAACAAAATTAATAAAGCTTTGGATTCAGGAATCTTCACGTACACAGGTCCCTTCCCAGGCCATAGGATGGGCCCTAGCAATAAGCTCACATATTGTTTTTATAGAATTTGCGGTCTGTTTTGTATTCCCACTTTCCTTCACACTTCTCAAAGTATGCATAATTGAAGATATCTTGGCAATTTGGGGATCTTGCTAAAAGACAGTTATTAAATAATGCATTTAGTTCACATTTAATAGGGTGGTTTATGTGGTCTGTAGTCACATCAATGAATGGATAAGGTATTGCTACTGTGTCTGGTGTTGGAATTCTGAAAGTATTCTGACTACCACCATGCTGACTCATCTGGCATTTGACATTTTGATACAAAGATATATGGCCAAAGAGGTAAGTATTTATTTAAATAATTCAAACTATGAAATAACATTATTTTCAATGCAATTGAAAAAGACATTTTGGAGCATTTGACTTAAAACAATTGAAATATACAGCCTTATTTGGCAGTAATTTCAAATTTATTTATTAAGAAATGGGAAAAAATTGGTAAAAACTAATAGAATATAAAACAAATGCAATACAGATGAATAATATCAATAGAAAGTATTTAACAATAAAGAACCAAAATGCTGACAAAACAAATTTCAGATAACATCAATGTTTTAAATTAAGCAAATATTTTAACTACAGTTAACTGGCTATAAGATTATTAATACTGACCTGGTGAGATGGCTCATGCCTGTAATCCCAGAACTTTGGGAGGCCAAGGCAGGATGGATCACCTGAGGTCAAGAGTTCGAGACCAGCCTGACCAACATGGAGAAACCCCATCTCTATTAAAAATACAAAATTAGCTGGGCGTGGTGGTACATGCCTGTAATCCCAGCTACTTGGGAGGCTGAGGCAGGCAAATCCCTTGATTCCGGGAGGCAGAGGTTGCAGTGACTAAGATCACACCATTGCACTCTAGCCTGGGCAACAAGAACAAAACTCTGTCTCAAAAGCAAAAGATTATTAATATTTTACAATCCAATTAATGAAGAATAATAAATTGTTTGAGCTCATTAGAAAAAGCCTGAAGTTTCTGGCTGACCTGACATGAACTATTGAAACCAATAAAGGAAGCATATAATTTGAAAGAAGGCATTAACAATGGTGTACTGATACATGTTTAATAAGCAGCTCTCCAGGGAGAAACAGATTGGATTTGTAGTTTTTCCAATGCTGTAAATACTCCATTGCCAATTAAACCTACCAATATTATGTCACTGAACTAAAAAGTCGGGAAGAGATGCAGACAATCAGCTTTTCTGATCCAACTGGTATAAGTTATTTCCATCCCATCAAATGCTATATTACAAGGAGGATATCAACTGTAAACTGATTCATGAAGATTTTCCATTAATATTTGAGAGTAGTCAGTACTCAGAAAAATTAAAATTTTTTAAATACTATAGTTCACATATGAAAGATAAGACTTTCTCAATCTGACAACAATCCTAAGTATACATATGATATACATATTGAGTTGTGAGGCCAAAAGAAACATATATTATCAATACAAATTTCAAACAATTTACTAGAGGACATACTGACTTAGGCTTTCAATCTTTTCATAAAGGTATTAGGAAGTAATGGTCAAGTGCAGCGAGAAAAATATAAAGAAGATAGAATATAAAGATGGATTAGGCAATTAAAAAAATTTAAATGCTTGTGATGTAAATGCTGTTTATTAGCTACTTATAATTTGCAATTTATTTTCTTTTTCAATCCAAACAAAAATCTACCTCGTCTCTAATTTTGTGTTCATAATCTATTTCCTTTTTCTTTTTTGTTTAATTTTTATTTTAGATTTGGGGGTACATGTGAAGGTTTGTTACACAGTAAACACGTGTCACGGGGGCTTGTACATATTATATCACCCAGTTAGTAAGCTCAGTTCCCAACAGTTACCTTTTCTGCTCCTCTCTCTCCTCCAACCCTCCCCCTCAAGTAGGCCTCAGTGTCTGTTGTTTCCTTCTTTGCATTTGTTAAAGTTATTCTCATTTAGATCTCACTTATAAGTGAGAATATGTGATATTTGGTTTTCTGTTCCTGCATTAGTTTTGCTAAGGATGATGGCCTCTGGCTCCATTCATGTTCCCACATAATACATAATCTCATTCTTTTTTTATGGCTGCATAATATTCTAGGGTGTATATGTACCACATTTTCTTTACCCAGTCTGTTATTGCTGGGCTTTTAGGTAGATTCCATGTCTTTGCTATTGTAAACACTGCTACAGTAACATATGAATGCATGTGTCTTTATGGTAGAATGATTTATAGTCCTTTGGGCATACCCAGTAATAGGATTGCTAGGTGGAATGGTAGTTCTGCTTTTAGCTCTTTGAGGAAATCTCCATACTCCTTTCCACAATGGTTTAACTAATTCGCACTCCTACCAACAGTGTATAAGGGTTCTTTTTTCTCTACAACCTATTTTTTGTTCCTTAAAAAGTATTATCAGAATATAAGTTTCAGATCCTATGATCCTTAATATATCCCACTATTGATTCACAATTTATCTTAAACCCAGATTAATTTTCAGATGCCAAGTAACAGTCTGCAACAGTTTTGTCCTCCAATGGTGAATTTTGAAGGGAAATATTTCACACAAGAGCTGAGATTTTTCAAAATCCATCACTTATAAATTTTATTTTTGGGTGTCCCTTGATGTTTCTTCATTTGAAAAATCAGGTTGACAGGTTTTTATATGATTTCTAAGATAACTATTTTGGGGGAATCAAGTTAAGTAATGTATGGAAAAATATTTTTATAGTTTAAAAAGATATACGTCATCCCTGAACCTAGCTTTATTATTGTATTATATACAAGGTATGCTGTGGCAATATAGTTAAGTTCAACACAGTAATCCTCAAAAATTTGCTAAATTTCCAGAAATAACTTGGCAATGTAATTTAATTATGTTAAAATGTCCTATTCAAATAAATTTAAGACGTAAATTTTAAAATTAAAATGCATGTAAAAATTGTTAATCTACCTCTATCCAAAGGATACAGAGTCTTTCAAGTAAAATGATGAAATAAGTGAGGCTTTCAGGGATGCCTTCCTCCTGAATGCCTTTAAATATTCTTTAGCACCAAATAGTATGGCGCGTTATAAAATATCCAGCCATACATACTTGCCTCTTTTTTCCTTCTCTGATTAAGTCTCTGTATTTGCTGCTATGGAGAAAAATCATAATGTGAATGAATGAAAAGGTTGGACAGATATCTTAGTGAGTTTGGGCTGCTGTAGCTAAGTACTACAGACTAGTGGCTTATAAACAACAGAAATTTATTTCTCATAGTTCTGGAGACTTGCAGTCATACATTAAAGTGGCGCAGGTTGGGTTCTCCTGAGTGTCCTCTTCCAGTTGCAGACTGCCAACTTTATGTTATATTTTCATGTACTAAACAGAGGGCTGGTGTACTCTTCCGGACTCTTTTTATAATGGTATTCATCTACTCACAAGAGTGTCACCTTTATGACCTAATTATCTCTCAAAGCCTCACCTCCCAATACCATCACCTTAGAGGTTGGAATATCAACATATGAATTTGGGGAGCACCAAATATTCCTCTATAAAAATAAGTGAAGCAAAGCTTTTTAAAAAGCTTTCCAAAGTGCTTTATCAACTGGAATTAGTGGTTTCATAAATAAATAACCCATAATGTAATTACTAAAGCTGATTGCTCACTTTTAAAATTAAAAAAAAAAAAAAAACTGTTTAATGGATAAAGTAGTCATCCATTAAAAGTACAAGATGAATTTAACCTGAAAAAGAGTTGGCTGTTGTGATATAAATGATTAAATAATGTATATATTTATAAATATGTGCTTCACGCATTTCTGTAAACCTTGTAAATCACACAAACTACTGCTAAGTAAACTGGGCAAGGGAAGTAATAACATTGCTCCCATCATTATGCTTTTTAAATTAATAGACAGAAATTTGGTTCTAAAGCATAGGAAGCCCATGCCTTCAATATGTGGGAGGCAAATTTCATACACAGCACCCCAACAGCAGTTCAGTGTTTCTCAAATTTAAGAGAAAAGGACTTTCAAAAACTGATGTAGAGTCCTATGTTGATTCAAATTGTTTATTATATAAAATATCTTTATGATAGCATTTCTTAAATATTTATCATCATAAAACTAATTGATGGCTTATATATTTTGTACAAGTATGAAACCTAAACAAGTAAATTTAAAAAGTATAAGGGAAAAAAATCAACCAAATTTTAGTAAGCATATTTGTATGCCACCTTTCCTTGATTTCTTTCCTACTTTTTTTCAGCTTTCTGGAACAATGTCAAAAGTCATTCATTTGGGGGGAACTCATTCTCTACAAACAAAGCACAAAGGCCAGTGTACATGCTCAGTTCCCATATCCAAAGTAAAAAAAAGATTCCCAAAGAGAGAAAAAGAAGAATGTCAAAAATACCAGTCAAAAAGGAAATTTATTAGGGCTCTGGGCTAAACAGTTAAACTTATCTGACTATATTTCTGTTAAAAAATATGTGCATTTTTGCACGCTTTCTTGTCAATAGATAAGAGACCATTGTGAATCAAGTGCATGAGAGACTGGCAGCATGACCACCCATCAGCCATGACAATAGGCACAATTCACTGATTTTGAAGAAAAGGCCAGTCATAGCCAGGACTCTTTTATATTCATGACCCAACTCTAGGAATACTGTATATAGACAGTCAAATTGCTCACCTAGTCTCAAAAACATTGAGATTACAGCCCCCCAGTGTGAAGCTACTAAGAAATGCAGATGAAAATGACTGTTAGTCATCAGTGGAGCCTTCATACTTCATTGAGAGCCTAAGTGAAACATGATCTATGAATCACAGTATATTGTAAAACACCCAGTGATGGTACTCTATGTAATGACTGAATGATCAACAATGCAGATGCCTCCTGTAGCAGGAGAGGGCATCCATGGTGTGTGCCACTCAACATATTAGACTCCAGTGCATGTTCTTCTTTGAGAACAAAGTCAGGTTTAGAAACATTTGAAAGATGCTACGAAAAAAAGGAAAGTAAATGCTGTGTGGAACTAATACACAGAACTGTTATTTTCCAGCCTTTGCATGAAAGCAGAGGATACCTGGAATTTGATTGTATTTCTCACACTGTCTAGCGCTAATTACAAGTAAGTAATCAATAAGTAAAGTACTTACAATCAGTAAGTAAAGAATAGGGCAGGCCTGTTACATAAGGGTTGTGGAACAGGAGGGAGAAACCACGGAGGGAAACTGTTTTACAGTCGAAGCTGAATCAAGTTGAAACATTCATGTCTGCCCACTTTCTAAGGGCTCCTAAAAAAGATCTCTCCCTGATCATTCTAAAATTTATTATTACTGGGTATGCATTATTAGCATTAGCAAGACAAGTTTATCTTTTCTGTCTTGTGTATACACACCAAATGGCAGCATGCTGGACCTGGCTAACACTGGCTTACAGAAGCTGATTGTGCACATCTCTCCCCATCTTTGTGTTCGGTAAATCACACTGATGTTCGAAACTGATGACGGAGAGAGTATTTCTACCAAAAATGTCAGCAAACACTACAAATCAGGGATTTCTCCTCAAATTCCCAACCCCACTATGAGCAGGTTGTTAAATGTTTATCAATACCCCAATGCACCTCCTTAGTGTATGTATTCATTGTGCTACTGGCCACACTGATGCCCAAAAACAGGGGACAAAACAATGAACCATAGAGACCAGACATACTTCTGTCCTCATACACCTTAATGGTCTTATGTAGTTGCTCTGCTTCATTCCTACCTTATCCCATATCTCTACTTGAGAATGTTCTACCCATTCTTTAAGCCACCTCTATTTTCCATGATATTACTGTCTCCCTTAGTTATATATTTCAAAGCAGACAAGTTTTACATAGTTTTTGGCAAAGTTTGCTTAGCATGGTATATGCTGTGCATGGCAAGAGTAGAGAGATAGGGAAACACTCAAAATTTTGGGATTGATTGTGAGGAATGCTTGTAATATTTGAACAGAATGGTGGTACTAAATGCATTTTCCCACAGGCTTTCCTCTAATATCTGCAGAGCTCCAGAAAGGAGTATAAATAGAGGATCCCAAGGTGGCCCTCCCTTTTCTCATTCTACCCTCCTAATCTGCAACTGTGAAGGGCCTCATGCATAAGTGGAGTAGAGTGGCCAACCCTCCCACTTTGCTTGGTTTTAAGGGGTTTTGCAGGACCCAGGACTTCAGTGTTAACACTGGTACAGACCTGGACAAACCAGGATTGGTAAGCTTTGGATTAAAGAAAGAAACTTATGCAGACAGGCCCCGACAGCAACACAGCATCTGCTGGTCAGAGAATTCTAGGGTTTTGGCAACATTAGTCAGGTGGGAGATCAGGCAAGTGTGAGTGTGTCATTGCACATAAACTCTGGGAGTCTTCCTTTTGCCTCACAACACCTCTCTCCTAGGCACTATCATAGATTCAGGGCATGTAGTAGTATAAAAAGATACTAACTTGTATATAAAGTCAAATATTTTAAAGTATGTTCAAGCTATGATGTGTTTTCTGCAGCATTGCAAAGGCTTCCTTTCTGATCTCCCTGCATACATTTTTTAGGCTTGTTTCAGTCTATTCACCATACCATAACCAGAGTGATAAAACCTATGCAAAGCTCATTAATGGCCTTGCATCAAAGATCAGGGTTCCTAACTTGGTAAAATGGGCCCTGTATGATATGCATGACCACAAAGCTCTCTCTCTCACACACACTCTGGGCTCATGTTATGTGACTCAACCTCTCACTCATAGTCACATTGGCCTTACTTTAAGTTCTTTAAAATGTTCCATATTTCTGCCTGCTTCAAACCTTGCATATGTCAGATCCCATGTGCCCATAGTCACTACATGAAATTGCTTCCCCGGTAAAGTTTTCCCTTTCCATTTCTCAATCTAGATCAAGGTCTTATCCCTAGACTCATCCCATGGTCTCAGGGCTTACCTTGCTTTTCCTTTTTTGGCACATTTTACACTTTGTAATATAATGACATATGAGAAACATCTAAATCTTCTCCTAGGCTTGTAAGCTTGGTGAGAGGAATACAGTGTTAGCTACTTTATCTCAATATTCAGGCATATAGTAAACAGAAACTAGTTGAGAAAAGGGGGAAAGAAGAAATGAAGAAAAGGGAGGTATGCAAGCTTTCTTAAAGGTGAGAAAGTTTTCTACATTGGGAGTTTTAATTGTTTTATCCTATGTATTTTGTAAAACTCCACTCACTTTAAGGGCAGGAGTTACTTTGTAACAACTTATTTTTCTCCCTTAAAGAAAAAGCATTGGTAGAATACATTCACATTGGAGTGATTTTGTTCCACGATGTCATGAATTTGTGAAACAACATTAAAAAAAAAAAAGCTAGAAAAACTCAAGTAGGGTTTGTAAACTATTAATTTCTTTTCCTCTATCTTCTTCCTCCTTTCCTACACTCTGATTCCTGTCATAATATTTTTACAAACTCTGAGAAGGAAAAAAAAGATTAAATTTAGTCTCAGGACGGGACAAAAGATTACTAAAGCGCAAACTATTACTCTTTTATATGGTTTCAGCAGCTTTAACATTTGAAAATGAAAATAGTTTAAAAAAATCTAGTTGATGTTTCAATTTTGTATATATCATTTTGATAATAAAATCATTTCTTTAGGCCAAATAAAGAAGACAGTTTCATGTTTATAAAACAATTGCCAAGCTATAGATACAACAGATATCTTCTCTTTATCCCTCTCTCCACTCCGGCTCTCATCTCTTCCTGAGTCTCATCACAGCACTCATGCCAAGAAGCCACTTTATCCAGGGAAGGTGGCCACATACTACAAGAAAGAGCAATTGATCTACAAATGCTGACAGTGAGATACAAGATGTGGAAAATGAATTGGCCAAACTACAAACAGTTTGTTGAATAACTGGAAGGATTTTTCTTCTCAAATTCTAGAAATGTTTTTTTTCTTTAGACAAAGTCTTTCTCTGTGGCTGGAGTGCAATGGCACGATCTCAGCTCACTGCAGTCTCCACTCCCGCCTCAGTCTCCCAAATAGCTGGGACTTCAAGCTTGCGCCACCATGTCCAGCTATTTGATTTTTTTTTTTTTTTTTTTTTTTTATTTTTTTTTTTTTTTTTTTTTTTTGAGACAGGGTTTCACTATATTGCCCAAGCTCGTCTTGAACTGAGCTCAAGCAATCCTCCTGCCTGGAAATTACCTCTTTTATACTTAAGGCAAAGCTGAAGGCAGGGGCTCCTAGCCCAAGATGGCCAGCAGGAAGGAAGTGGCTCTTGCACCTTTGGAGGGAGGCCCAAGTCCTCGCCCAGCAGCTCAGGGGCGTCTACCCGCAGCTGCCTCTCGGCTTACCTCAAGCGCATCAGGTTACGCAGGCATGGAGGCTCCACGTGTCACTGCATCTATGGTTGACAGGTTGTGATAGAGAGAGGTCACATGTTCCTCAGGACTCTATGGTTCTCGCGCGAGTAGGAGCAACGCACGTAAGACGCGCGCAAGCGCAGTTCGGGGAGCACGCTTTCACTTCAACGCACTGCCGAGGTTCCTGCGTTGCCATGGGCCGCCGTCCAGCTCGTTGTTATCGGTATTGTAAGAACAAGCCATACCCCAAATCTCGTTTCTGCCGGGGGGTTCCTGATGCCAAGATCCGCATCTTTGACCTGGGTCGAAAGAAAGCAAAAGTGGATGAGTTCCCACTCTGTGGCCACATGGTGTCTGATGAATATGAGCAGCTGTCTTCTGAAGCCCTGGAGGCCGCCCGTATTTGTGCCAACAAGTACATGGTGAAAAGTTGTGGCAGAGATGGCTTTCACATCCGAGTGCGGCTCCATCCCTTCCATGTCATCCGTATCAACAAGATGTTGTCCTGTGCTGGGGCTGACAGGCTCCAGACAGGTATGAGAGGTGCCTTTGGAAAACCCCAGGGTACGGTGGCCCGGGTCCACATTGGTCAAGTCATCATGTCCATCCGCACCAAGCTTCAGAACAAGGAGCACGTGATTGAAGCCTTGCGCAGGGCCAAGTTCAAGTTCCCTGGACGCCAGAAGATCCATATCTCCAAGAAGTGGGGCTTCACCAAGTTTAATGCTGACGAATTTGAAGACAAGGTGGCCAAAAAGCACATCATCCCTGATGGTTGTGGAGTCAAGTATGTTCCCAATCGCGGCCCCTTGGACAAGTGGCGGGTTCTACACTCATGAAGGCTCTGATAGCACTGTCTCCTTGGGCAATGCCAGTTTGACTTTGCTTACTAATAAATTCTGTTTACTGGGAAAAAACAACTACTTATTAAGTTTAATATTTTTAAATATCCAATGTTTCAGAATATAGACTACTTGAGAATTTTTTTTTTCTATTCAAACAGTTTTAATGGCAAGTGTTAACTTTCCTTGCTTAAGTAAAACTATACAATTTATAGAGAAAGCCATTACTATTTTAATCAAACACTTTAAATTTAGCAGAGTATAGGACAGTATATTATTGTAGTAAAGTCATAAGTATGTGGCTATCATTCATTACCTTGAATAAAAAAATAGATTTGTGTGAAAAAAATTTATTGTTTATAGAATGTAAACTAAACAATAGGGATGAAAATAATTGTAGGCATTAATGATATTTCAACTACAGCCTCTTTGGAGCTAGTTTATTTCTAACTTGGTTGTTTACGTTTTTCTATAAATTTCTGTACATTGTTTTGAGAATTACCTTACACCTCTGATTATCAGCCTTAGGACAATTGAGTATCACTGAAAAGGCTTTTACAGACGAACTTTACATTGTCTCACAGTCAAGAGATAACAGTCCAATCTTTTTTTCATTATGGAAAGGTCATAGGTGACAACAGAGTTCATATTACTTGTATCTGAACTCCAGTAGAACGAAAAGAAGAGAGAAAAGGACACTAAATTGGCAATCTGTACTCTAACAGGACACTAGAGACAGTTTGCAACTGTAGGTGCTTGTCCTGCATTTAGAGTTACATTGATCACAAAGGTCCTTTTTGTTCTATTTTAGAAACTACATAAGCTAAAATTCCTGAGTTTGTACTACATTAGAAGAAGAAATTCCTGTTCTTAACATTGACTTAGCCTTTTGAGTCTCAATCCTGCAAACAGTGCCTTCAGTGTTTTTATTCTAATGGTTCATTTTCAAAGTCAACACATTTAATGAAAACAACAAAAGGAGTACTAAATAGTATAGAAACACATACTACTGTTTAATTTTCATTTATTTAAGCAATTGCTATGTTAGTCTTAACATGTTTTATCTAGCTGGATATTTCTTTCAGGCGCTTGCTGTATTTCTTATTTGTATATTTTTAAGCTAGGTTGCTATTTTAAGATGTTTTTCATGTTTGCATTTTACCATACTTTCAAAAACAAAAATTAAACCTCAAAAACAAACAAAAAAAAAAAGAGAGAAAGAAAAGCAATACAAAATACCATAAAATAAGCAACCCCTTAGCTTCTAGTACAACCATGGTCCAGCTTTGAAAATATTTTCCATCTTAATTATTTCCCATTCTCTTTGGTCTTACAACCTCTCAAATCATCTTGACCTTCAAATTTGGAACTCTGCACCCACTAAATACTGTATACAGGAGGAGAGCTAAAGATAAGCTCATCAACTTCCTTGTCCTAAGAGATTGGTAACAGTAATTGTTCATGCATATAGATATTGGGAGTGAAGAGGAAATGAAAGATTAAAAATTCATTAAAAACTGGTAGGTAGCTGTCAATAAATTTTTTATTTGAAGTATTTCACAGTTTCATAAAGATTATATATAAATTATTTTTTAAAATGTTGACATAACAGTCACTTTTACTTGTTTTTGTTAAAAATCCTTCCTACTAATTTTCCCCAAGCCAGAATTTTGTTTTTTCAGCATTTTTCTATTTTAGAGTCATTCTGATTATTTTTTAAAAAATTGATAAAACAACTTGGCCGAAGGATAATGTAATCATAATTTTGCAGAGTTCATTATTTTAAAATTTCTATTCAAAATGGAAAATTGCATTTGGGAACATATATTCATATATTTGTATTCTAATACTGCAATAAAATTAACTGTTTGCTCGTTTGAAATAAAAAATTACAAGTGCAGTTAACTAAGTTCAAGCAAATACTGCCCAAAGAACCTTTTTGTTTAATTGATGAAATCTCTAGGTTTTAATGGAAAATACTGACTAAGAAGACAAAGAAAATTTCAGTAGGACTATGTACTATATCAATTTAGTTTTAAAAAGCACATTTCATAAATGATAGTTACATAATCCATCATTTTTACTTCCTCAAAGTATGCAATTGTATTAAGCATGTTTAGCTTGAAAAGTCTTTAATTTCTATAAAAATATATATCAGCTCTGCCATGAATTGGCTGTCACTAACATTAGCAAGCATTTTCTCTCTGCTTTAGCAGCCTTGTACTGCCTACCCTTACATAATTTAAGGAGAGCTTTCTGGCTCTCAGAATGTTACTTATTGACTTAAAGATTAAGCAAAAACATCATTTCACCCCATTCGTCTACCTGACTTTATAATAATGCCTTTTTGTTTGTATTTTAATGTAAAGACTTTATTTTCCTAAAAATGCCTATGTATTATTTTTTAAAAGGAAGTTAGGTGAAACATAGTAAAGTCAAAATAATTAAATTAGACCTGTGATAATAATTCAGAATGAGGTTATTGTCACCCAACAATCAGTAAGAAGAAAAGCTGGTGTCAGGTTGTTTGGATTTGAATCTTAGTCTTTTACTTTCTTGGGCAAATTACTAAGTATCACCATTCTTAGTAATTTTGCCATCTATAAAACGAGGCAAAGACATTGTAGTTATAAGGTTGTTTGTAGGATTAATGAGATAATGCATTGAGAAATTGATTTTTATTATTATGATGATTATTTTTTGAGACAGGGTCTTACTCTGTCACCCAGGCTAGAGTGCAGTGGCCTGATCATGGCTCACTGTAGCTTTGACCTTCCCGGCCTTAGGTGATCCTCCCATTTCAGCATCCTGAGTAGCTGGGACTGCAGGCATGCATCACTATTCCCAGCTAACATTTTTGTATCTTTTGTAGAAGTGGGATTTTTCCATGATGCCCAGGCTGGTCTCTTAACTCCTGGGCTCAAGCAATGTGCTGCGTCAGCCTCCCAAAGTCCTAGAATTATAAGCCTGAGCCACTACTCAGTTGAGAAACTGAACAGTATTGTGCTTTGCACATATTAATTATACAAAATTAATATTCAGTTAATATCGATGTTATTACATTTGTTCCTGCTTCACTTCTCAGCTCCTAATTTTTGGTGCTTGTTATTACTTATTTTTTTCATGATTTATGACCTTAATTTTCTGTCTTGCAATCATTATTGCTTCCAGTTACATACTCTTAGTTCTAGATTTAATTAGATTCAATATTTTGTTCCAAGTTTTTAAAAAATCTTTAGTTCTGTAATTCCCAGTTTCACGTCATTGTATTTTGTCAACTCTTTGAGTAATTCATTTGAAAATATTTATGCTCTACTGATTCTCCTCTGCATATGACTCACTTATGGGGATTAGCTTATTCTCCTGCCCCTCAACTGGATTTTTTATCTACTTTAACCACTTGTTAAATTCAATATTATTTTACCTTTTTTCTCAATTTTATTTTCCAAAGAATGATTATATGGCTATCATGTCATTATTTTTATACTGCTTATATGTGGTGTAGACTATTCTGCACAGATATTCTATTTAATTAGAATAATTGTGGGTGCATTTCTCTTGTCACTCTTTCACAAAACTTTTGATATTTTTTTGTTCATCTAGACTTTTCTCTGGGTGCTACTTTTCCATGGCCCTGGGATGAGAGGATGGGAGAAAGAAAGAACTTGAAGGGTTAAGTATACCCTTTGACTCTGGCTAGATTCTAATTCTTCTCCTGAGATCCATTAAATATTCTATACCAAAGCATACTCCAGTCAGCCAGGTACACCGTCCACTCTCCTTCTGTGGCATATTCACCTTTGCCCTGCTACTCTTCAGTGCACACCCCTGGAAAATGGCAAGCCCAACCTCTGTGCATCTTTGGTGTTGGTGTGGGCTCTACTTGTCAATGGATTTTCCCACAATTTTTCCTTGTATAAGTATATGTTAAGTACATTTCTCTATATATTAAGGTATTAGTGAAACATATTTTTTATTTCATTTTTCTTCCAGAAATTTTTTTATTCTAAGAGGTTGGAAAGTTCTGAAAAGGTACATTCTATAAATGATTGTTATATAACCCACCATTTCCTCCAATCCCTCAAAACATGGGATTACACTAAATGTATTTAGCCAGAAATCTTTAATTTAAAAAAAGCAAAATTTGGTTCTGACTTATCACATAAGAACACTGCCTCCATTTTTGTATCTCCAAATTTATGGCATATATAACCCTTTCCTTGGCTGCCTTTGGCTATATTTATTTTATCACATTTTATTCATTTCATTAGGTATTGTGGAAAAAGATCATCTGATTATGTTTAACCTCAGGTTATTCACCCAGAATTTTTTTTTAATGTTGGACTAAAAATGATCTACTTTTGGAGACTTTAATAGTTCAGACAACTCATGCAAAACTCTATATTTCCATGATTGTAACAACTTCTAGTTATTTTTAATTGTAAGGCTCTCAATTATACCTAAAATACTTTGAGTCTCAAAATGATACACTTTTAATATTGATTCCAAAAAGATCAATTTTGTTTTTGTGTCCATACAAAATCTTAACTCTCATTATGTTATAATTAATTTAGTTTTATATAATTATGTAAATTAAATAGGCAAGAGTTACTGATTAAGAGATTTTTGTGCTTCACATATTTAAAGAATAGGACCATATATAAAGTAGAAAATATATTTTGAGGACTATATTATTAGATTCTCCAAGGATCCTCTTCATGAAATTTCCTGTTGTTCTAAGTTGACTGGTTACTGATAAATAGAAATATATGAGGTTGAAGAAGAAGACAGAATGTTTTTGGCAAAGGCAGTCTTCTTAAAGGAGTAACTATCCCATCTCTCTCAGAGTGGAACAGGACATTGGATTGACAGGGAATGGTGTTTTCTTTTGCCCAAATCATGTGCCACTAAACTGAGACTTAATGATGATGGTAGAGACAGAAGAGATAGTGGAACTGACATAGAAATTGTCAGGAAACAGCCCTTACGTCCAGCTTCTGGCAAAATAAGGATAAGACTTACATTTCCCGTGGCATGGGGCCATTATGGTGTTTTAAATCTAAGCAACATTGTATGTTCTGGGCCCTATTCTTCAAAAGCATTGTTACTTGGGAGGGGGAAACATGGCAGCAAGAGGCTGTCATTGGGAATTACTCTATGGTTGCAGCTGCAGGCAGGGAGAGAAGAGCCACTGTGCCTTAGCAAGATTTCCTTTGAGGGAATAGGATAGGGAGAGAAACTCCACTATCCTCTAAAAAACTGACAAATAGACCCTATAAAAGACTCAGCACTTGGCCACCAAATATATGTAGAATCGAGAGATAGTCAATAGTATAGAGAACCAGCAACAGGTAGAAGAGAACCTGTCTCCCTTGACTTGAAGTCATTTAGCAAAGAGAATATTGTCTATTTTTATATTCTGTTATCAATCATCTAAATTATTGATTTAGGAATAGGGGAGAAAAAAGAGTCAGAGGAATAAGAAAGCATATAATTTCCTCTTTCCTGATCTAAGTAGCTGAAACTATTAGTCTAGGCTACACAAGTGGAACAGATGAAAGATTTAAAAACAATACGTAACAATTTTCATAATTGGCAGTGATCGAAAAGTTACACAAAGAGGCTTAGATATCATGAAGGAAATCTACTACTCACAAAGCAATAGAACTTCAATGGAGCACAATTGGATGTTCCTGAAAAATAAAAATTTCATGTGCACTTCAGTATTTCTCCTGTCAAACCAGTTACATAACCATTTTGATGAAAAACTTCCACTAAGCATGCTAGCAAATGTCCAAATTACTAAAACAGCATGATACCATTGAAATTTCACCAGACAAAAGTACAACCTCATTCAACACAAAGAAACTTCTATACCACTTCCTAGATACACTTTTAACAATGGTCCCCCTTTACCTCTCTAACTTGTATAAATGTTTATATATAAGTACACTTTAAATTATCATCACTGAAACCCATGTTCATGTGGCTATAGTCAAATTTTGTCTCTCAGCTACCTACCTACCTATCTGCCTACTTACTACCTACCTATATATCTCCCAAATTTCCCAAAAATAATGCCTATCAATCAGCCTATCTTCCATCTACTCAATAGGGATTTGATTTATACACACAATGGACTGCTTCAATTTATGACAATACTCTGCAATTGTAAGCCATCCATTTTTGAAACAAAACTGCTAAAAATGACATTAGTAAAAATGCCATTTTCATAGTTGAATACATTTTTCAAATGATAATTTTAAGTTGTCAAAATATAACAGTCTACAAGGTCAAAAATCACCATACCTAAAAGCACAGTTGAGACTTTAAAAAATATTTTTTTTCCTCTAATTAGCGTTTTTATTTGGAAATATAGGCAATTCTTTTCAACAGCCATGCCATTACAAATTACATATATCTTTGCCATGTGGCATGGTTCACTAATTTTTATACAATAATTGAGATTTACTGCCCAAATGTAAGCTGTGATTTTAGAAATGTGTGGGATGAAGAATGTAGAGTCCTTATCTCTGGCTGCTTACTTTGAGACAGCTGATATAAGCCTGAGGATTGTGTATATATCAGAAACATTATTCAAAGGAGTCTTCCTTTTGAACAGGGAAATGTTTAAGTGAATATTTCTATTTTAATACCTGAGCACTCACTGATCTCTGTCAGTTTTGTAAGTTCTATGTTCAATGTATTGACATTTTGGTTTGGTGATAGCTTGGGGGATATTTTTGAGTTCAGACATTTTTATGGTCTTCTTGCTGGACTCAGGTTAATATAGCATTTTATTTTTTCTGTTCTAAGATTGGAAGTTTACTTCCTTTAGACTTATAGTCCTGATTTAGACACACTAGAGTTCAGATTTCTCTTCTAGATCCTTAATGATAAATAGGCTCAAAAGCTATTATTATTAAACCCCAATTTTACATTGGAAGGTTTTAAAAATTCCTCATTCTATTTTTTTACATTAAAAGACTTTAAAAATTATATTCATAAGTACAGTTCATGACATATTTGTGGCAAACACCATTAGGATCTATTGACAGAACTAGTGAATTTGAAGTCCATGGGCCCTTGAACTTGAGAAAATAATTTATTACATAATTGATTTGAAAAAGCTATGTCCTAAGATCCAGTAATAACACTATAGGTATCTATTGTAGAAAAGCTCTCAATTATATGAACCAGTAGATATATGCAAAGAGCCTTCATAGCATTGTTCATAATAGCAAACACTTTTTATCCTTAATTTACATAAAGAGGACAATGAATATGTATCTATTGTGGTATATTCACAATGGGAGCTACTATACGCAGTGAGAATCAATGAACGACATCTACAGCTGAAACGCATAACTTTCAGAAACTATTGAATGAAAAAAGAAAATAGGACTCTAAATAGTATTATGCCATTTTTTTAAAATTCAAAAAGCAGAAAAACCAGAGGAAATATTGTGTTATATGTAAATAAATATATAATCTAGTTTTTAAAAGTTACGCTAACTGTGAAAATTTAGGATAGTGGTGGCATGGGTTGGGCATAATATGGCAGGGGAGGAACAGGGATAGTCTATGGAGGATACTTTATAAAATTTTATCTTTCCAAGCAAGTCCTCCCGGGTCATTATTCATCAGTATTTCTGGGCTATTCTTGGAACTTTTCCCTTCCAACAATTCTAAGTTTGAAAATCCAGCTTGTAAAATCACTAGTCATTTGCCTTCAAAAATGTATTAAATTTATAAAAATAGATTACTTTATATTTTAAAATTAATAATTTTATTATGGAGGTCTTGGGAAATGTAAATTTATTATTTGTTATTTATGCTTTCATTCCTATTTCATAGTAGTGTGTTTTGTTTTGTTTTTGTTTATTTTTGTGGGTCTATACTTTGCTTAACTTATTCTCTTGTATACCAAGATCAAGGTTGGGTACTTTTTACTTGTGTTTCTTTCCTCTTTCTTTAATTCTTACACTTTTCCACCAGAGAAAATTTGTAGTAGATTCTGCCTGTTCCCTAGGATGCTACCATCCTGAAACCAATTTCTCCTGTCATGAAAGATAAAAATGTGTCATACTCAGGTTGAGCTTTCTGACTTTGCTGTGCCCTCAGGTTTTGTAATTGTTTGTCCTTGATAAATCCACCACCTTACATGTACTAACCATTCACAACTTTCTGCTCCAGTTCCCACTTGTTTGTTTACTTCTGTTTTAAGTCCTTTAAGTCCTTGAAGATTTATTTATTTTCCAGTGAATCTAGAAATGTATTAAAAGGTAAGACTGTAGGCAGAATCTGGTTATTTCTAGAAGAGAGGATCACTAACAGTACATAGTCTACCATACTGCTAAGTGGAAGTCTTGTGATATATTTTAATTTCTTCTGTTTCTTTAAAAATGCCATGATGTCTATACCCTGGAATCATATTGATGTATACAGATTCATACATCGTATAGTCTTTCTAGTTTTATTGTCTGCTTCCAAAATTAAGATCCAAAATACTTTGTACAAAATGGTAGTTTTTCATTGCCTTATCTTACATAAGCTGGAAATATATTTTCCAGATTTCTCTTCTCTATAGGATGTTTAATCACCCTATGGAGAAATTGACATGAGACTTGGAAGGCAGAAATGAAGCAACAATTATAAAATTGGTGCAGGGCCCCAGGCATCATTGTGATTCAGAAATGCTGTGGTTGATTTGTTGGCTCACTGAATTGAAGGATGCCAGCAACATTAGTTCCTCCAGCCCTTGCTAGATCTTGCCCTTAACTTTCTCGTAGACCTGGGCCAGGCATAAGTGCATCTTTGTGCAGAGTGGCACAGACCTTTTTTCACAGATATTGCTGGAGTTAGATGTACTGACAGACCTGGATTTTAGATTATTTTCATGGATTTCAATTTATCCTTGTGAGTTCCATTTATCCTTGTGAGTTCCATTTGTCCCGTGAGATACTTACCTTTACTTTGCTTTTTTTTTTTTCCTCCCACTTGCCTGCCTTACTGACTTGTAGCAATTTTGTGCTCACCATCAGAAAAGAGGCAATCACATTCAAGAAATTTCATTGTCCCTACTTGGTGACTGTATTAGTCCATCCTCACACTGCTATAACTGAAATACTTGAGATTGGGTAATTTATAAAGAAAAGAGCTTTAATTCACTCAGTTTTGCAGCCTGTTCAGGAAGCATAGCAACATCTGCTTCTGGGGAGGACTCAGGAAACTTACAATCATGGCTGAAGGCAAAGTGGGAGGAGGCATCTTAGACGACAGGAACAGGACCAAGAGGGAGAGGGGGCAGGTGCTACATATCTTTAAACAGCCAGATCTCATGAGTACTCACTCACTATGACAACACACTAGGAAGGGGAAAACCTTCCCCATGATCTGATTACCTCCTCCCAGGCCCCACCTCCAACATTTTACAATTCAGCATGAGATTTGGGAAAGGACATAGATGCAAACCATATGAGTGACTTAGGTGACTTTTATGTGATCACACTGTCTCTTTCAAGACTGTTATTTTCCCAGTCGTTCTCATTATTATGCAAAGTCTAATGTCCATAATAAATCTCCTGTTCTATATTACTCTTAGTACTTCTTCCTTGAGCAAACTGTAATTGCTATGGCCATTATTGATCATTAAAATCTGAAAAAGAATCAAAACTTGGTTTGATGTAACTATTGAAAAGAGCAAATATATATGAATATATAGACTTCTGTTTGGATCTTCATTCTGCCCACTACTTCTCCTTTCATCTTAAGCAGTTTATTGGATCTTTCAGGGCCTAAGCTTCATAAACTTCCCAACTGTAAAATAAACATTATAATGGTATTTATGAGAATGTGCACTTAGCACAGCTTCTAGGACATGGTACACTATGAATAATGTTTCTTATTATTATTGTTCTTTCTTATCAAATATCAGAACTTAAAAGGAATTCACTATGTATTAGCTAAACTAATTTATATCATTACTCAGGTTATGAAATTCAGGTGGAACTGATTTTGATTGCAGAATCTCCAAATCTCTTGATGCTATCTTTAAAATTCATGTTTAAGGTAAACATTGTATTTATTCTTTTCTCGGTAAATCCAACAATGATGAAGTATTTGAATCTAAATGTGAAAAGTATGTAATAGCCCTCATATCCAGTATAACCTGGTGTATTAATTCTGATTTCGTCCTGAAGACACATAAAATTTATGTGAAATAACTATTGTAGCTTATGAAATTCTGACATATTTTAACTTTTTAAAAATTATCTTTTAAGTTCTGGGTTACATGTGCAGAACGTACAGGTTTGTTACATAGGTATACATGTGCCATAGTGGTTTGCAGCACCCATCAACCTGTCACCTACATTAGATATTTCTCCTAATGCTATCCGTCCCCTAGCCCCCCACCCCCAGGCTGTGGTGTGTTATGTTCCCCTCCTTATGTCCCATGTGTTCTCTTTGTTGAATTCCCACTTTTGAGTGAGAACATGCAATGTATGGTTTTCTGTTCCTGTGTTAGTTTGCTGAGAATGATGATTTCCAGCTTCATCCATGTCCCTGCAAAGGACATGAACTCATCCTTTTTTATGGCTGCATAATATTCCATGGTGTATATTTGCCACATTTTCTTTATCCAGTGTATCATTGATGGCCATTTGGGTTGGTTCCAAGTCTTTGCCTCTATGAATAATGCTGCAATAAACATATATGTGCATGCATCTTTATGGCAGAATGAGTTACAATCCTTTTGGTATATACCCAGTAATGGGATTGCTGGATCAAATGGTATTTCTGGTTCTAGACTCTTGAGGAATCGCCACGCTATCTTCTACAACGGTTGAACTAATTTACACTCACACCAACGTATAAAAGTTTTCCTATTTCTCCACATCCTCTCCAGCACCTGTTGTTTCCTGACTTTTTAATAATTGCCATTCTAACTGGCATGAGATGGTATCTTATTTAAATTATATGTTAATATATTTTAAGGCATTTAATCATAATTTTAATTTCACAAGTGAATATTTGTATGTTATGAGAAAGAATATTATAAAGTAATTATTTTATAGCAGTATAGAAATACCAAAACAATTCATTATTTCCAACTTATAAGCTACAGCAGGATATTGGTATATATTATATTAGATTTAATGAACCATGAAAAGCTATGATTAATGTAGAGAAGGCATTTTAATTTATCTTCATGTATTTTAAGAGGCATATAAAATGAAATAATGGGCTGTATAAATTAAACCCATTTAAAAAACATGGAATGCTACTGTAAGATCATAAAGAATGTTGACCTAGGCATTGTCTTTCACTTGGATTTAACCCCACCGATGCATCAAATTCTCACATAATGCAAATTCTTCATGCTAGATTCTGATTTGTAAGAATTTTTTTCTCTCTCCCTCCCCCCACTCACATGCATACATGCACACATACATATACGTATATGTGTATACAGTTTTTACATATACATATATTTGAGATGATCAGTAACTCAGTACTCCAGCAAATTTTGAAGTTTCATATTCAATCCAGTCTAATCCCAGGCCAATCAACTAAGGGTGGAAGAAAGGAAAAATCACTTCTGGAATGAAACCTTTTAAATATCAACTATTTGTCAAAAAAATTTTTGATATTTAAATAATCATGCATAATATTTTGAACTTTGAGAAAAATTAATATATTGATCAGATGTTAATATATAAGAAGGAATTAAGAATTAGGTATATAATTTCTAGTAAGGCTTACTCTTTGCAAATTACAATAATACCCCTAAAAAGTCTTACAACAAAAGGTAGTCTGAATAATGTAATAAGGCTCATTATCATCAACCCCTAATTAATCCATTATTCATGCAAATATGGAGTAGCTATATGAAAGGTAAATAATATATTAATACAGATGTATTATTAGATAAATATGTTCCATTTATCAGGTAAATCTGAATATTAAATACCTTTAGTGGGATGTGGCTGACTGAGCCAGAATGGGACCTGGATATGGAATCCCTGGGATGAAGTTTCAATTTCATCTGAAAACATAGAACATTCTAACTAAAAATATGGACACAGGTAACAATAGGCAAAGCTCTCATTATAAGTGGTGTAATTTCAAGAAGTCTCTAGGCATCTTTACAAGCTGGTATGGGAATGTTATGGAAATTCCAGTCCCAGTGAGGTTGGTAGTCTCAGTGCAAGAAAAAAATCTCAATAACTACTAGGATAAAAAATCGTTAAGAATTGGATTTAGCCACAGGACTTTAGTTTCAGATAGAAGTATTATTAAGACTAAGAAGATACTCTCAGGTCTGTAAAAGGGATAATAGGCTTCTTATTAATACAGTAATTGATCAACTTATCAGAATTGGGATAAAAGCTCAAAATGGGGTTCATAATTATGGTATGTATAACTGTTTTTAAACTTGAGTAAAAGTGGTTCCTTTATTACTCCATGTGCTTTAGAAGAAACCACATATATTGTAGATTTCTTGGTATATAAGTACAAGAATCTCTTTAGGGAAAACATATATGAATAGAATTGTAGGTGATACAATGGTTCAATTTTGCCAAATAATGCTACAACCTTTTCCAAAAAGACCATGTGAATTTATTCTTCTACCAGCAATGTATGAGATTCCCATTTGCAATTATTTCTCATAACTTTTTTGACTTTTTATGCTTTTAAACAATTTTATAACATTAAAATGATATCTAAATATTTTGATTTTCATTTTTCTAAGGAGCTTTTACAGGTTTTCAAATGCGATTTGGCCATTCATTTTCCTTCTTTTGTGCAATGACATATGCTCTCTTTTGGAAATATTCTGCATAACTGTTTTTATTTTGCCTTTGGACACAGAGTTTTTCTGAATATTAGACTTGAAAATATGAAATATATTTTATATGTTCCTTATGTCTTTTACTTATCTGTGATTCACCATTTCAACTTCTTTATAGTATTTGGATACATGCAAATGAAATTTAGTCTATTTATACATATTATTTTCTCTATTGCTTGTATTTTTTCAAAAAAATTTTCATTAATTCCTCTATTGTTTCTACTGTTTATATTTTCTTTAAAAATATTTTTTCTAGAGAAGAACTAAGGTGGCCAATGGACACAGCAAAGAAGAACATCTCCCACCAAGACATGAGACCATAAAGAAGACGGGTATACTCTGAGCAGATCTTAGAAAGGATGGCATTGAGAATGGATGGAGGGTGGACATAGATCCTGGGCTGAAGTGGGAGGAAGCTGGGATGCTGAGCACCAGGACTCGTTTCTGGCCCACAGTGGCTCTTGGTGAGTTAAATAGGTGAGAAGTGGCCTACTCTTGCCACATACTTCCAGAATTCTAGTTTCAGGAGACTCCACAACTTCCACAGACATTTTTCCCACCTTAGAAAGGTGGCAGGGACAGGACTCCAGATTGTGTTGAGTACAGGTTTGGCATTGGAGCACAGCAAGGGATGCCAAGCCACAAGGCTCACAACATACCTTTAGGTGGCCTTGGCTTTTGTTGACTGTCAAACCTGGACAGATAAGGGCAACCTTGCCCATGGGATGGAGCCAGTCTGATCTGAATGCACCCCTGTCTACCAGCCTCTCCTGGGATTCCTCCCTGGCCATGTCTGCTTGAAGCACAACCTTGGATGCCCAAATGGAGTACTTCCTGGAAGCAACCACCATAGCTCATTTGCAGGTAGTTCCTACCTAACTGTTGGAGAGCTTCTGCAGATGGTCCCCCTCCAACATGCACCCACACATAGCTTCCCACACCATTTTCCTGGCAGTCAACCACCTGCAGCCTCTCAACACCACTTTGCCACTGCATGAGCGGACCTCAGTGCCCCACTGCCAGCAGTGTTTGTGCATGCATGGACTTCACTACAGTTACCCCACTCCTGCCAATGCACATTGCAGACACCACTGTTACTGCTCTGACAAAGTGCTCTTGCAGACACTGCCCATTGGAGTATTGTTGCAAGCACACCAGGAATACCTAGGTTCCTCAAATGCAGTGGGTGTTTTACTTTGAGGGGCCGGAGAACAAAGCTTTGGGCCTGATCTCAGCCATCCAGGGAGAGAGCACAAAGCCGAGGAGTGCTGAGCTGAGCCTTGGCCCCCTAAAATTATCCAGAAACAAAGCCACTTGACTGAATCCAAGTTATGCTACAGTCAAACCCTCAACAGCATCAAAGAAAACAAAAGCAAAAAGTCTCAGCCAGGCTGGGAGCAGTGGCTCATGCCTGTAATCCCAGATATTTGGGAGGCTGAGGTGGGCAGATCACAAGGTTGGGAGTTCAAGACCAGCCTGACCAATATGGTGAAACCCTGTCACTACTAAAAATGCAAAAATTAGCTGGGTGTGGTGGCGTACCTATAGTCCTAGCTACTTGGGAGGCTGAGGCAGGAGAATCATTTGGAGCTAGGATGTAGAGGTTGCAGTGAGCCAAGATTGCATCACTGCAGTCTAGCCTGGGCAACAGAGCAAGACTCTGCCTCAAAAAAAAAAAAAAAAATCTCAGCTAAAGGACAGTAAGTTCAAAGATTAAAGGAACATCAGCCCACACATGAGAATTGAGAAAGCACCAATGCAAAAACTCTTGACAATTCAAAAACCAGTGTGTCTTCTTACCTCCAAGTGACTGTACTAACTCCCCTGCAATGATTCTTAATGAACTTGAAATGGCTGAAATGACAAACACAGAATATGGATGGCAACAAACATCACTGAGATTCAGGAGATAGTTGAAACTCAATCCAAAGAATCTAAGGAATCTAGTAAAATGAATCCAGTCAAATGATACAAGAGCTGAAAGGTGAAAAGGCCACTTTAAGAAAGAATCAAACTGATCTGATAGAGCTGAAAAACTTACATCAAGAATTTCATAATGCAATCGCAAGTATTAACAGAAGAACAGACCAAGCTGAGGAAAGAACTTCAGCGTATGAAGAATAGTTCTTTGAGTTAACTCAGTCAGATAATAAAAAATTAATAAACAAAACCTCTGAGAAATATGTGATTAGGTAAAGAGATTTAACCTACAACTTGTTGGCATCCTTGAAACAGAAGGAGAAAGAACAAGCAACTTGGAAAACATATTTGAGGATACTATCCATGAAAATATCCCAAACATCTCAAAAGATGTTAACATTCAAATTTGGGAAATGCACACAACCCCCATGAGATGCTATACAAGATGACTATCCCCAAGACACAGAGTCACTAGATAGTCCAAGATCAATACAAAGGACAAAATATTAAAGGCAGCTAGAGAGAAACAGTGGGTCACCTACAAAGGGAAGCACACTAGACTAACAGCAGACCTTTCAGCGGAAACCTGACAAGCCAGAAGAGATTGGGGGCCTGTGCTCAGCATTCTTAAAGAGCAAATTCCACACAAGAATTTCATATCCAGCCAAACTAAGCTTCATAAGTAAAGGAGAAATAAAATCTTTTTCAGACAAGCAGATGCTAAGGGAATTTCTTACCAGCAGGTCTGCCCTCAGGAGGTCCTTAGGGGAGTGCTAAAAGACCAAAAGACTGTTACCAGCCACCACAAAACACATGTATGTACATAGGCCATTGACATTATAAAGCAATTACTGCATAACAACCAGCTAACAACACAATGACAAAATCATATCTGCACAAATCAATATAAATCTTGATTGTAATTGGGCTAAAGGCAAAGAGTGGCAAATAGGATATAAATAAATAAAAAACCAACTGTGTGCTATCTTCAAGAGACCCATATCACATGCAATGACACCCACAAGTTCAGAGCAAAGAGATGTTGAAAAATCTACCAAGCAAATGGTAAACAACAAAAGAGCAGGTGTTGCCATTCTTATTTCAGACAAAACAGACTTCAAACCAGCAACAATCAAAAAGGATAAAGATGGGAGGCCAAAGTGGGAGGATTGTTTGAGGTGGGAGTTTGAGACAAGCCTGGGCAATAAAGCAAGATACTGCCTCTAAAAAATGAGAAAATGAGACAGGTGTTGTGGTATATGCCTGCAATCCCATCTACTTGGAAGGCTGAGTTGGGAAGATCACTTGAGCCTGGTAGGTCAAAGCTGCTGTGAGCCATAATCACACCACTACACTCCAGCCTGGGCATCAAACTAAGACCTCGTCTCAAAATAAAATAAGATAAAATAAAAAGAAAAGGAAACGGAAAAGAGACAAAAAAGCATTATGTAATGATAAGAGTTCAATCCAACAAGAAGACTTAAATATTCTGCATAGATACACACCAAACACCGGAGTACCCAGATTCATAAAACAAATTGTTAGACATATACAAAGAGACTTAAATGACTACACAATAGTAATGAGAGGCTTTAATACTCCACTGACAATATTAGATCATTGACGCAGAAAACTAACAAAGATATTCAGGACCTAACCTCCATACTTGACTGACTAGACTCAACAGACATCTACAGAACACTCCATTTAACAGCAACAGAATATACATTCTTCTCATTTGCACATGACATATGTGCTAAGTTGACCACATGCTCAGCTATAAGACAATTCTAAAAAAAATTTAAAACAAATCTTATAAACCACACTCTCATACCACAGTACAATAAAAGTAGAAATCAGTACTAAGATCTCTCAAACTATACAATGTCATGAAAATTAAACAACCTAACCCTGAATGAATATTTGAAGTAAACAGATTAAGCCAAAAATCAAAAAGTTCTTTGACACTAATGAAAACAAAAGTACCATATATCAGAATCTGTGAGAAATATCTAAATCAGTGTTAACAGGAAAGGTTGCAGTACTAAATACCTACATTAAAAAGTAAGAAAGATATCAAATTAACAAACTGACATCACACACAGAGGAAACAGAAAAACAAGAGCAAATCAAAAACCATGAAAAACCATATGAAAATTCAATGAAACTAAAAGTTGGTTCTCTGAAAGAATAAATAAATTTGATAGGCCACCAGCTAGATCAATAAAGAAAAAAAGAGAGAAGATTCAAATATGCACAATCAGAAAGGACAAAGGGGACATTACCTCCGATCCCACAAAACCATAAAAAAAATCCTCAGAGACTATTATGAACATCTCTATGCATACGAACTAGAAAACATAGAAGTAAGAGATAAATTCCTGGAAACATACGCTTCCCAAGATTGACCCAGAAAGAAATTGAAACCCTGAACAGACCAATAACAAAGTTGAGAAAGTTAATCAGTAATAAAAGCCTACCAACCAGAAAAATCCCTGGGCCAGAAGGATTCACAGCCAAATGCTATCAGACATAAAAAGAAGAGCTGAAATCAATCCTACTGAAACTATTCCAAAAAATTCAGGAAAAGGGACTCCTTCCTAACTCACTCTAAGAGGCCAGCATCATTCTGATATCAAAATCTGGCAGAGACACAATGAAAAAGAAAACTACAGGTCAATATTCTTGATGAGCATAGATCAAGAATCCTGAACAAAGTGCTGAGTGTGGTGGCTCATTGCTGTAATCCCAGCATTTTGAGAGGCCAACACCAGAGGATTACTTGAGACTAAAAGTCCTGTCATCAGTTGCATGCCTGAATGCTAAATATTCAGCAATGAAAGAGTCTCTCAGATCCCCATAGAAAAAGATTATGCAAGGTACTCTTGGGCATTGTATTAGTCTGTTCTCACACTGCTCATAAAGACATACCTGAGACTGCATAATTTATAAAGGAAAGAGGTTTAATTGACTCAGTTCCACAGGGCTGGGGAGGCCTGGGGAAAGTTACAATCATAGCAGAAGGGGAAACAAATACATTATTCTTCACATGGTGGTGGAGAGAGAAATGCCAAGCAAAAGGGAAAAAGCCCCTTATAAAAAGAAAAAAAAAAAAGGTAGATTTATGTATAGTCATGGTGGCTTTGCATGGTTAATACAGACATTAGTGTTATGAGATAATTTTCAAAAAAGGTAAAATTAGGACTATCATACAGATATAAATATGAATGCATGCTAGACATTTTATTTAACTAATAATGAGAAAACCAGGAAAATTTTATAATGGCTTCAAAAGAGGATCTAAAGAACAGCCATAATTATAGAAGAGGAACATTAAATTGAATTCATAAATGGAGGTAAAACTAACTTCTTCTACCGGTGGGAGAGAAGTCAGTTAAGGTACTCCCTGACAAGACACAGTTTGTATACCTAATGAAAAGAACTTTCTTGCTTTGCCATCAGTAGCTTACAATTTATAAATTTGTAAAACAGCTATAATGAACACAAATGACACAAAGCTAAATATTGTGCTAGAAAAAATGCACAATTTTTCATCAAAATAACCATTTTCCAAATAGTAACACTAGTGTTTTTTTCATGTTCACTTACATTATTAATATTGTCACATTTAACACAATAGATGGCTCTCTTTCTGTGTGTGAGAGATGAATGTTGCAAAGTTATCTTTTCTACCTGTTTGTTATGTCTCATTTCAAACCATTGAGATGTCCATGTTAGTCTTTCTCTATTACATTATGTTCCACTCACCGTGCATCATATACAGCCTAATTTTATTCTCCTTTCTTATAAACCTATTCATACTTGTGGTTTCCTTGCACATGTGAAGACTTTGTAGTGCTTCAGTAGCACAGAGTAAAAGAAGTGGAGGGAGCCCCCTTTGTTTGACAAGTGATGCACTCCAAGAATGGATATGAGATCCATTATTCTATGATTGCTATGTGATTTGTAACTCTGGGCATTTTGTGGCGGTATTTTTTGTTTTTAAATGGCAATATACTTCTTACTTCATGACAGAGCTTCTATTTCATGACTACTCTTGTTTATCATTATTTGAAAGCTCTTTTTATAGATGAAGACTTTTTTTTTTTTTTTTTTTTTTTTTTTTTTTGTAGAAAGTGATTTATTTAGAGAGAAACAGGAGAAGGAGAGAGAAACAGCTAACTCTCACAGAGTGAGAGAATCCAGAAAGATGGAATCCAGGAGAGGAAAGCAGCTTCCACACTGAGTGGAAGGGAATAGAGAGAGATGGAGTTTAGGAGGGGAAGACAGGCTTCCACGAGAGTGCAGAAGGGGACTCCAGAGGGGAAATCCAGGAGAGAGAAAGACAGCTTCCATGAAGAGTGTTTGGTGGAAGGGGACCCAAACATGGAGTCCCTGAAGACATTTTAATTTAGTTTTAGGGAAAGGCTTTTGTTTAAGCAATAAGCAACTATAGTCATTTTTGAATTTTTATTTAAGTCAGCATTAACTAAGAATATGAGTTTTACTAATTCGTTTTTGAAATTTATGGCAGAACTCAACGAAACAGCTGAGTGGTGTGTAGGAGAGGGTTCTACCTTCTAGTCATTATACATCTAATAAACTTTTCCTGAATTTGTTGCCTTGTTTTATAGCCGTCTTTATTTGTTTAATTGTTTTAAGAATTCAAAATCCATTCTGTTATTATTGATTCATTTTCATTTTCTTTCCTGTGTGGCATTTGAACTCTTATGCACAGAGTTCATGAGTTTCTTCGGGTATTTAGATATTGAGAGCATGGATTTTGCTTCACATCTCTACCACTTTGTAGTTGCTTAAATTCATAAAGGGCTAGTTTCTTCTTGTAAAATTGAAGATAAAACTTCAATAATCTCTGTAAATTATTTCCTATGATTATAAAATGCTAAAATATGAAATAATTATTAGCTGTCATTACATTATCATGCCTTGTGTACCCTTTACCCTTGCTCTACAGCACTTTTGTACCTTTGAGCATAAAATTAGAGCACTAGTTACTACTGGAGAAATAATAATATGATGATAACAGCTAATATTTACTGTGAATTTACTATTACAATCCATATTAATTATTAAACCTATTTTTTAAATGAGGTATACTAGTGGCAGAGAGAGTTTTCATCATGATTGTCAGCTTCAGCTCTTTTGTTCTTTCTTTTAGTTATTCATCTAATATTTATTTAGTATTTGTTCCTCATCCTACTCAATGTACAGACATGGCATCCTCAACAAGATAGATGAAGTCTCAGCTCTCAGTTAAATCTGACATAAAAAGATGGATCATAAACAACCAAACAAATTAAAAATTAGGGAAGGAAATAAAGCTGGTATTGTAGTAGAGTAAATTATTTGTTGAGGGGCACTTTTAGTTTGGGTGCCAGAAAAAAAATTCTCTGAAGAAGTGGCCTTTGAACATGGACCTAGGTGACAAAAAAGACCTAGCCATTTGAAGATTTGGGAAAAGACTGAAGAAGTACATAGGTATAGAAGTAATAATAAGCTTGGAAAGGTCAAGGTGCTGTCCTAATACCCTTCTTTCTGGAAATTGATGGAAGTGATCCATGGAAAAAATAAACAGAGAAGATCACACACAGCCTTGAAGGGCTCCATAAAGTGTTTGGGCATTTATTCTGTATAAAGTGGAAAGTTGCAGGTAGGTTTTTATTAGGGAAGAGGCATGATCTCATGAAGTCTTATGGTTTTATGGTGTATATGGTGACATCAGGGATTCAATAGATTTTAAGGGAATACAAATAGAAACAACAGGTCAGAGCCTGTTGCAGTAGTCCAGGTGGATAGTTTAAACTCAACAAAAAGACAGAATAACATCCCTCCACCATGAAAGGCATACTTCCTAGTTTCTGAAGCATGTGAATGGTTTAAGTTAAATGGCAAACGGGAGTTAAGGTGGTAGATAGAATTAAGGTTGCTAATCATCTGATTCTAAGATTAGATTATCCTTGATTATCCAGGATTGTTAAAGGGTCCTTAAATGAGGAAGAGGGAGGTAAAAGAGTCACAACCAGAGAGATGGCTCTTTTATGAGAAAGACACAAGTGGCAATTGCTGGCTGTTAAGATGTAAGGGAACCTCTCTAGAGGTGGGGAAAATAAAAAAATGGATTCTCCTTTAGATCTTCTGGAAAAGAACCCAGCTGTGGACACCTTGATTTCAGCCTAGTAAAACCCAGTTCAGATTTCTGACCATGAGAGCCATAAGATAATAAATTTGTGTTGTTCTATGTTGATACTAAATGTGTAGCAATTTGTTACAGTAGCTATAGGAAACTCATACAGATAGCTTGAAATAGAGTGGGGTAAAGCCATAAAGAGGAGAGATGAGCATCAGGAAGTATTTTGGGGCCAGTATTTGAAACATGCTGGTGGATTAGATAGGGTGGGGTGGAAGCAAAAAACAAATAAAAAATTGCCTTAGAAAACTGAGTGCCATTAGCTAAGAAAGGAAAAACTGGGAGAAAAACAACACCAGACAAGGGATGGCAGGGAATTAACATTTCTGTTTCAGCATGTTATGTTTTGGTTCACTGACATCCTACAGACAGAAAGAATATGCTAATAATAATAAAACCTTTGAGAAAACTCTGAAATTCCCATGAAATTACTGAGCTTAAAAAAATCCAGATGTTTAGCATGATATAGACCTGGGGTTGACAAACTTTTCTGTAAAGGGTAGGATAGTAAATATTCTAGGCTTTGTGGGCCATACAGTGTCTGTAATAACTACTCAACACTTTTGTTGACATTCAAAAGCCACAACAGACTTGAAAACAAATGGGCAGGTTGTCTTCCAAATAAGACTAAAAGTCAGCCTGCGAGTTTGATTTGTACAATGGGGTGTATAGTTCATCAACCTCTGTAGAATCTCAGAGCACTTATTTCGAAATTTGTACTAAAAATGTGTATGCCACTTTATAGAGGCAGCATTTATATCACAAAGGGAGGAAAAATCACTTCATTGTGCTAGTCATTGCAAGTTAAATCAATGTATTATGATTCATTAGCTTAGTTAACATTTGTTGTAACACTCACTATACTGAGAATTTTTCTTGTGCTATGTGACTTAAGCTTCTCAAAATCCAATGAGTTATTACTATTATTTCTTATTTTACAAATGAATTAACTGAAGTTTGAGAGATAAACAAATAACCAGGGTTTGGGAAAGAGGTATATTCCTTGTTAAATAATACCTTATCAATTATTAAATGACCTTTTACATCTAGTTAATAGCAGATCTGTAATTTCAATCCAAATCTAGGCTAAATCACTTCATCATTGCACTGCAGTTTGCATAGCTATTCTGAGGCCACTTGGTCTGTTACCTCTGACAATTATGTGAATATTTATAAAAATGTAAAAGATAAAAGTTTTGGAATGCTCATAGATGGCTCTGATAAAATCTAATAAGATCTCTTTTTAAAATCATTAATTCTGAACTTGCATAAACCCCACATCTGACTGAAGTATGTTTTTAAATAGAACTAATCATAACATAGTTACTTTCATTTTACATAAAGGATAAGAACACATTTTCTTTCACTCTGAATAAAAGACATGCAGGTCTAAGAAGTGTATCATAATCCTAGACACTGAAATAAAGGGAACGTATCTCAGCCTTTATTCCCATTTAGTAGCCTCAAATATTCTTCTCCATTTATTTCAAATGCTACTTTGATCTAAAACATTTCTCTGCGTGCCTCTTATTTTAAAAAATTTGTATTTTTAGATTGTTTCAAATGTCTCTCTGACAAATCAATCTGTGACCTAACACACTTCTATCATACTTCATTTAAATAATGAAACATAATTAAAAGACTGATGTTAGAGTCAAGGACAGTATTAATCTAACTCTGCTTAAATATATTTACTTGTAAATATAGCAGTAGAGTTGAGTCTTCTCTGCTGAATTCTTAGAATACAGTTGAAAGAACAATGCACTGAAGGTACACAGCATTTTTTTTTTCTTTTTGAGATAATATCTCATTCTGTTGCCCAGGCTAGAGTGCAGTGGCACAATCATGTCTCACTGCAACCTCTACCCCTTGGGCTCAAGTGATCCTCCTATCTCAAGCCTCTGATTAACTGGGACTATAGGCATGCGCCACCAGGCTCAGCTTTTATTTTTACATTTTTGACTTTTTATAGATACAAGATCTCACTATATTGCCTAGCCTCAAGGGATCTCAAACTCCTAGCCTCAAGGGATCCTCCTGCATTGGTCTTCCAAGGTGCTAGGATTACAGGTATGTGCCACCATGCCCAGTCTATACAGCATTTTTAGGTGAGCAGAATTGTGATTGCTAATACTAAGTAAAGTAGCAGCCACAGAGACTGCTGCCTCCCTTGTTGGTGAATGGCTATTGAAGATTATAGAAATCTTCTGATCTATGATTTTACCTAAAATATTCAACACAAAATCCACTTTCACATGAATTTTGTATTAGGAAAAAATATGTGGAATTCTAAAGTTCAGTACATAGTGATTAGTGATGTCAGAAAAATTACATAGCTGCCTTTCCTGGGGCTTTTATATTTGAAAACCCTTAAATCCAAGATTTAATATGTTGTTTATTTTATTGAACATAGAAAATCCTGCAATTACCTCTCTTGGCAGAACAAATTTCATTGTATTTGATAGATATAAGTGAGTTACAGAACTTTTTTTCCACAAAGTTATTTCCTTCTGTTAATGTCCAAGTCTTATCTCTGGAAGTTTTTAAGATAACTAGGTTATTAGAGGGCAGCCCTTTTGATAGCTTTATACAACAGTAGTATTTTTTTCTTTAAACAAATTACTTTTTAAAAAGACATTTGCTTTGAAGACAAGTGGTATGACAGTAAAAAAAAAATTAAATCATTTTTCCCACCCTGAAGTTGATTGTCTAAGTGTTATATAAAAACAGAGATACAAAAGTAGAAAAACTCAAAGGTGAAGATAGGTCAGAGTTCTCCTAGTTAAAGGTTAAAAACAAAACAGAAAGCCAGCCTACATTTCCAGTACTCTAAGATTGGAGACCCTAGGAGGATGAAGTATGATGAAGATGATACATGGTAGAGAATGGACTTGAAGGGTACGTTAGATTTTAGTTCTAAAAAATCTAGGTCAAGGTCATTGTGAGAGTAACTAAGTGAGAAATACAAATCAGACAAAGTGTATTTGCCTGGAAAGAGCTAATATGGAAAAAGAGCAAAACCACTAGATAAGCAGAGGAGGCAAAAGCATTGTTCTTGCTCACAGTAACGGCTCAGCAGCTTTCTAGCACATTAAAACTAGCTGTAATCACACATTTTCGTTTGCTACTCTCTATCACCCTGATGGCCAATTTATCCACAGTAGCATATTTACAGGCCTGTTTACGGAATTGAAATTCTTCACCAGAGCTGATGCTACATTGCCTGGGAGCACTATAGGATTTAATTGAACCAGCATGAAAGAACTGATGAATGGCTTTGCTCGCAATGAAGGAAGTAGCGCAGGGCAGAATTTCAATGGAAGATTTTAGCCAATACTTAGTGGCTGGGATACAAAATTGCTGACTATTGAAGTGTTATCCTCTTTCTTTCTCTCAGGCTTACATGTGCTTAATTATTATTTTCTTTGTCACATTCCTTTGTTTTCTTTCCATTATGTTTACTGTGCCATCCACCCTCAGCTCAACTAGATGTAGCATGGCCAAATCAGACATGATTGCAAACCTCAGCCTTTTTACTTCATCATGCCTCACTAAAATATCCCAAAGGGATAGCATTTTCAAATTTCTGTCACTTATGGAATTATTGAGGTGAAACGCTGTAAATCAGCTATAACCAAATTATGTATAACTTATATATACCTTGTCTCAGGACTGCACAAAGGTACACAATGCATTTGTGTCATGTCATAATCTTTTTTTTATGTTGATTTCCTTTAACTGTTTGCTTATTTAAATTCCATATTCTTTCTGCTCCCTTCGGTGGTTTTCTCTATTAAATATTTACTAATTCCTTAGATTTTTTCCTTGTTACTCAACCTCATGGTCACAATCCTCCTTTCCTATCCTGATGTTATTGCTTTCATTTTTCTTCTCTGTGATAATTACTACAAATCCCATAAAAGACATCTTTGTACAGAGCATTTCCTCTACATTGACAATTTTTCAAACATTTGTTTCTAGTCTTTAGATTCCAAAATTTCATCATCTTTCTCTTTTTCATTTTGTTTTTATTTTTTTCCTATTTGAAGGCATTGTTTTTGTTTATTACTATATAACAAAAGCAACCCAGGAGTTTTATTTGTGCATGTTTATGTGTGTTTCTTTAATGTTTTAATACTCACCTGCTGCATCTAACCTTGCCTTCTTAGATATTACTGAATGTTAAAAAGTGATTAGTGGAAATTATGTATCTCAATTTGGTGAGCTACATAAATAACTCATATTTATTTGTTTTCTCTATCATCTTACCAAAAGCAGCAATAATTTGTCATTTGCATATTTTTCCTTTTCCACTGGATTTTGTTATTTTACTCTCTTTCTATGTTTATCCTCTTTCTTCCTTTCCTAATATCCACACTTCAACTATACAATTTTGATTTTTCTTTGATTTAATGCTTCTAGCCTTTAGTCATTTGAAAAATTTTCACTCCATTCCACCTTGTTAACCTACTGCTTTGGACATGCCTTCAAATTTCTCCTCATTAAGTACTGATCTCTTTCTCTTTCTCAGTATCTTGTCTTATCTGAGTGTTAGTTGGTCAGTTATAGTTTGGGTGAATTTCTTGACATTTCTATTTGTCTATAACCAGTTATTTCTTCTGGTTTCCCTGATATTTATTTGTCTGCTCACATTAGACTTCACAAATTACTACCCTTTACTGAGCAGTCTTCACACCCCAGTTGTTCATATCTTATTTTGTGTGTTCAGCACACAAATATTGAATCAAAACATATTTGCCACTGGACATGTCTTCTAGCCATTGAGGGAATATGGCTCAAGAGACTCATATGGCCACCTCCTCTTCCACATTTATAAAGACATTCACCTAATATTCTGGCCAACTATATAAGTAGTGGTAAGGATAATGTAAAATATCTTCTCTCTTTGTCTTGCACATTATCAAACTAATTTGAAGACTGTATTATGTAGTAATAAGAAACTCACTTTGGGGATTTGCTCATAAGTTATCTGATTTCTTCACTGCACAATTGTGTTTCCAACTTCTTAGCAACTTCATTTACTTCCTTTTTGTTCTAGGAATGAGAGAATATGAAGGATTCAAAGCATCAGGCAGAACCACTTCTTCAAATCTCTACTTGAATGACACTAAGTGTGCTTGTTTTTCTTTGATATAAATACGTACATCCTGAAAAGAATAAAAAAGAGAAAGTAAAGTATTTTAACTAAAGAAGGAAATATTAAAGCTCACATAGGCAATATGTGAGCAAAATATACAAGAGTTCTAACATGGAAAAAATTGAGGGAAAAATGCCATGGTGATTGAATATGGAACAATACTTTCTCTTTATTATTTTGTCCTAACCAAACTTGCTTGCTTTTCCTGTAATAAATTTAATTTTAATTTTTGGATTTATATCAGTAAAATTAATAATCAGTGCATACGTTTCCTTCTGACGCTTACTGCTATTAAGAAATGTGCAATACCTAAAATACCCAGACATAAAAATATGATAGTCAGCACCACACAATAACAAAAGTAATTAACTGGCTGAGCCTTAACTTCCAAGTCCCACAGCAATGCGTGTGTGTGTGTGTGTGTGTGTGTGTGTGTGTACAAAAGGATAAAAAAGAAATGGTCAAGAGAAGCCAAAGAAAGTTTCTTTGAATAAAAGATAAACTTCCCTGAAAATTTTGGGAATGAAAGAGAAATAGAAAGCACCAAATTCAAGGAGATTTTGAAGAAGAGTGTGTGGGCAGCTACCTGAAGTAAATAAAGCAAATTTCAGTTAAATGGAATGAGTGAGTTCAGGAAATATTCTCTAAGGCATGAGGATAGACAGCCAGGTCACTTCTAATTACGTGGAGGTACCATAGGTGAGAAGGAATTATCAAAGGCAATGTGCTAGTTTGGACATTTTATATGTCATCAAATAATTCAATTCAATAAATATTCTACAAGTATCTGTCAGAAATTCTGCTAGATAAGGGTGCAAGGATAAATGAAGCATGTTTTCTATGCCTGAGGATTTTATAGCTTACTGCATAAAGATAAGACGCACATACAGATAGTTAAGACATGGTATATTTTGATATATTCTATATTACTGATAAAGTATAGTAGATCAATATTTTTTGGCTACAATAGAGAATGAAACTTAAAATATGAAGGTGAATATCAGTTGCCCCTTCAAGGATAGGTTACATATTGATATTGGAGATGAAAGGAAGAGTATTCCAAGTTGAAGGTACATAGTCATGATATAAATGGCCAAGACCTACGTGGAAGAATAACAGTGCTTAATTGTGAAAATGTAAGTGAAGAGTTTGTTAAAATTCCACAGACATGATAGGAGGGGCTGATTCAGACTAGATTATGATCTGTTATATATTTTATGTTATTCTGTTGGCCATAAAGAATCGAGAATATATTTATGACCCAGCGTCTGACTATAATCATGGTTTTGCCTTAAGAAATTAATTTAGCAATAGAAGAGAAAACAAGTTACATGTGGAAGATTAACAGTCAGTTGATACAATCACTAAAAGAAGAGATAAGAAGAACAATATTATATTAAAAATTGAAAGAAAGATTTGTAGAGAATGCAGGACTGATAATTAAATATGTAGAGGTAGTAAGAGGAAGAGAAAATAGCTCAGTATCTCTAAGGTTAAATGGCTGAAAATATGTAGTTTTCACTATTAGAAATACAGACATAAAGGAGGAAGAATATGTGGTTGGGATACAGTATATGATTAGATATTTTAATACATCACTAATTAATATCAGCCATTCCCAAGGTCTCATTTAAACAAAACTATGTACTTATAACCACTTAATTATTGTAATTTTTATTTTGAATGTGATACCATATGCAGACCAATAAACATATGATGCATTTGCAAAAATCTGGTCAATTTAACAAGTTAATATAGGTCACAAAACAACTTGCAACAAATTCAAAAAAATAGAAATTATATCAAATAATTTTCTGACCACAATGGACTAGAAATTAAGCAACTTGCTCCAGAATAACCAATGAACAATGAAGAAATTAAGAAGAAAATTAAAAAGAAATTCTTGAAACAAATGAAAATGGATTTACAGCATATTAAAATCTATAGGATATAGCAAAAGCCATACTAACAGGGAAGTTTATATCAATAAATGCCCATATCAAAACAGAAAGACTTCAAATAAACAACAACCTAAAAATGCATCTAAAAAAACTAGAAAAACAAGAAAAAGCAAAACCACAAATTAGTAAAAGGAAATAAAGAATAAAGATTTCAGCAGAAATAACTGAAATTAAGACCAAAAAGAAATACAGAAGATACAGAAAATGAAAAGTTGTTTTTATGAAAAGACAAACAAAAGCAACAAACCTGTAACTAGACTAAGAATAAAAAAAAGAGAGAGAAGGCCCCAATAAATAAATATAGAAAACAAAAAGGAGACAAAATAACTGAAATCACAGAAATACAAATAATCGTTGGAAACTACTATGAACAACTATGTCTGAACAAATTAGAAAACCTAGAAGAAATGGATAAATTCCTGGACAGATATAACCTACCAAGATTGAACCACGAAGAAATGAAAAAAAAGTTCAACAAGTCAGTAAACATAATGAGATTGAAGCCATAATAAAAAGTCTCCCATCAAAGAAAGGCCTAGAGCTTAATGGCTTTACCAATGAATTCTATCAAATATTTGAGAAGAAATAATACTAATTCCACTCAAATGTCAAAACAACTAAAGAGGAGGGAATATTTCAAACCCATTCTGACACCAACATTACCCTGTTACCAAAACTGACAAGGACACCACCAAAAAAGAAAACTATAGGCTAATATCACTGATGAACAGATGCAAAAAATGTCAACACAATACTAGCAAACTGAATTCAACAACACATTGAAAAGATCATTCATTATGATCAAGTAGGATTCATCCCAGAGATGCAAGGAAGATTTAACATATGCAAATCAACAAGCATGATGCATCAACATTAACAGAACTAAGAACAAACACCATATGATCATTTCAATGGATTCTGAAAATGCATTTGATAATATGTAATATACCTTTATGACAGAAACCTTATACAAACTGGGTATAGAAGAAACTGTCTCAAAGTAACAAAGGCCATTTATGACAAACCCACAGCAAACATCATATTGAACAAGGACAAATTGAAAGCCTTTCCCCTAAGATCTGGAACAAATATATCCCCTATTACTGTTTGTATTCAACACAGTACTAGAAGTCCTGGACAGATCAATTAGGCAAGGGAAATTAATATAAGGGACATCCAAATTGGAAAGAAAAAGGTCAAATTAGTTTTGTTCACAGATGACATGATCTTATATTTAGAAGCTCAACCAAAAAACAGAACTCACTTAATAAATCAATTAAGTAAAGTCACTAGGTACAAAATCAACATACAAAAATCAGTAGAATGTATATATGCCAACAGCAAACAATCTCTAAAATAATTCAAGAAAGTAATCCCATTTATAATAGCTACAAAGAACATAAAATACCTAGGAATCAATTTAATCAAAGAATTGAAAGGTCTATACAAGAAAAACTATGAAATACTGATGAATGAAATTGAAGAGAACACACGAAAAATATAATACATGGTCATTGATTGGAAGAATTAATATTGTTAAAATGGCAATACTACACAAAGCGATTTAAGATTCAACAAAATATCTATCAAACACCATTCTTCACAAAAATAGAAAAACAACAATTACAAAATTTATATGGGAACCACACCCACGTACACACACACAAACCCAAATAGACAAAGCAATCCTAAGCAAAAAGAACAAAGCTGGAAACATCACATTATCTGATCTCAAAATATACCAGAAAGCTATAATAATCAAAACAGCATGGTCTGGCATGAAAACAGACACATAGATTAATGGAACAGAGCACCCAGAAACAAATTCATGGATTTATAGTCCACACACTTTTGATAAAGGCACCAAGAATATACAACAGGGAAAGAACAGTCACATGAAGAAAAATGAATTTAGACCCCTATCCATCACCATATAAAAATTCAAATCAAAATGATTTAAAGAATTAAATCTAAGACCTGAAATTACTGAAAGAAAATATTGGGAAAATGTTCCAGGATATTCGTCTGGGAAAATATTTTTAAAGTAAGTCCTCAAAAGCAAAGACACAAAATGAAGCTAGATAAATGGATTTTATCAAGCTAAAAGGCTTCTGCACAGCAAAGGAAATAATCAACAAAGTGAAGATACAACCCAGAGAAGGGAAGAAAATGTTCACAAAATATTCGTCTGATAAGGTATTAATAATCAGAATGTAAAACTCAACTCAATAGCAAAAAAAAAAAAAATCTAGTCAAAAGTAGGCAAAAGGTTGAAATAGACATTTCTCAAATGAAGACATACAAATGGCCAACAGGTACATAAAAAATGCTCAAAATCACTAATCATCAGAGAAATGTAAATTAAAACCAGAATGAGACATCATCTCTCCCCAATTAAAAGGGCATTCCTATGTTTATTGTAGCACTATTCATGATAGTCAATAAATTAATATTGCAGCCAAGAATTTATGTAAAAAATAAACTCTCCCTAATTGCTAATTGACTTCTCAAAAGTTAAAAATGTTGGCGGATGGTGGAATAGGGTGGGGAGAGCATCAGGAAAAATACCTAATGCATGGCAAGCCTAATACCTAGGTGATGGGTTGACAGATGCAGCAAACCACCATGGCATGCCTTTATCTTTGTAACAAACCTGTACATCCTACACATGTACCCTGGAAATTAAAATTAAAAAATAAAATAAAAAAAGAAAATATGCTAGAGAACAAGTTTAAAGATTTTTTAAAAAGAAAATATAAATATTTCCTCTATGGGGAACAAATAATTTCATAAAAATTTTGAAAACCTAATAATTAAACAATTATTTTAAAGTAGAATTTGACAAATGATTGCTTCAACTTAATATTTTATTTACATGTATATAAATTTTGGCTGTGTGGTTCCTAGTAATAATGAATTTTTCAAATCCAGTTCATTGTTCATCTCATTAATTAGCGAGAAAATACTCTGTATAGTATCTTTTTTTTTTTTTTTTCTTTTGAGACAGAGTCTTGCTTTGCCACCAGGATGGAGTGCAATGGTGTGATCTCAGGTCACTGCAACCTCTTCCTCCTGGATTGAAGCAATTTTCCTGCCTCAGCCTCCTGAGTAGCTGGGATTACAGGCAAGTGCCGCCACGCCCAGTGAATTTTTGTATTTTTAGTATAGATGGGGTTTCACCATGCTGGCCAGGACGGTCTCAATCTCTTGACCTCATGATCTTCCCTCCTTGACCTCCCAAAGCACTGGAATTACAGGCATAAGCCACTGTGCTAGGCAGTATCTTAATATAAATTACATATTGTCACATAAAACTATTGTTACATATGTATTCTTACATATGAACTTACATATGTAAGTTCAAGGAATTTTCATTTCTTGAAAGGAGGTGGATATATTTTAAGAAACACAAAAGGTACACAAAATAAAAAGTTGTTTCATTCATAAAGGTCTACTTAGAAAATCATGGATGTATGGTGACTTCATTGAAATCAGGCTCATGAAGTAACATGAGACATAAAACAATTTTTTTAAGATAAGAGAAAAATCTGAAAAGCCTTTCAGAATTTCTCAACTAAACAACATATACCAAATGATGTGACAAATTGAAATAATTAAATTTTCCTTATACATTTATTTGGAATGTACATGAATGAGATGAAACACTTCCAATAGTCTGTGGGCTGAATTTTCTCACATTTGTATTTCACATCTTTTATGCAGGACTCCACATGAAGTAAAGTGCTTTCTTGTGGTTAAGCAATATAGTGGTTTTCAAATACATATCTCATCAAGATTCGATCTTCAAAGGGAAAACCAAATTGGGTAATGTCTTGAATAGAAGAGCTCCCAACATATATATATATGTACACATATATATAGTATATATGTATTGATTACTTGTGAGTCATGAGCAATATGCCAAGTAGCAATACAGTTCTTGTACAGCTGTGCCATATGTGTGGCTGAAATACAAAATCCATAACAGAAGCTGCTGCAAATCAGGTACCTGAATATACACACAGAAGACATTTTTACTAGACTGCTATCTTTGACCTCGTTAGGATATAGAAACTAAAAGCCAGGCCTGGCATTGACATACGGACCAAGATATGCAAAGGACTAAGACAGTATCTCTCTTTTACTGTATGGAAAACTGTTTAGATAAGTAGACTGCCTCTAAGAGTAGTGAGAGTTTGCTTTATCTTAGCCTGTGTTCTGAAATCCTAGAGTTTAAGTCATCTGAGGGCCCAGAAATGACTCCAGGTGGTACAGAAACAGGGGACAAACTCTCTTAAATCCTTTCCTCTTTCAATAAGAGAAATTCCAGTTTTCACTGTCTTTTCTATTTTTGGTTTCTCTAAAGATATTCTTTGAGGAAAGGCTTCAAAAGTTGTTTTCTTTTTTTATTTTCTTTGAGAGGACTTGTTTAAACAGTATAATATCATGAAATCAATCACGGATATTAAAATGTGAAGAGCTAACATTTTCTAACTTCTTTACATTTCTCATAGCTAGGACTATAAATTCTTTAGAGAGACAAATTAATGAGATTGAATGGTAGAGTGATTCCTGATATCCTATACTGTATTTTTTAAATGTTTCTAATTTTGTATAAAAGAATTAACATTTCTTAATTTATAGGGCTTTTTTTTCCTTGAAAGATGAAAATTATTTTCAGAATATATAAATAAACCTAGGTCACTCAATATTTGTTACTTTGCTAAAAAATAAGCAAAGGAATCTTGTCAGTTTTTACTCCGTGAAATCTTTCTAGCTCTCCTTTGTCAATTACAGTTTTTCATTTGCCTACTGATATGGTTTGGCTCTGTGTCCCCACCAATATCTTATGCTGAATTGTAATCCCCAGTGTTGGGGGAGGGACCAGGTGGGAGATGATGGAATCATGGGGCCAGATTTTCCCCTTGCTGCTCTCGTGGTAGAGTGAGCTCTCATGAGATCTGGTTGCTTGAAAGGGTGTAACACCTCTCTGTTTGCTCATTCTCTCTCCTGCCCAGCCATGATAAGATGTGCTTGCTTTCCCTTCACCTTCCACCATGATTGTAAGTTTCCTGAGGCCTCTCAGCCATGCTTCCTGTACAGCCCGAGAAACTGTGAGTCAATTAAAACTCTTTTCTTCATAAATTACCCAGTCCTAGGAAGTTTCCTATGGCAGTGTGAGAATGGACTAAGAAGCCTAACTTGATTTTTTTCTTCCTAAATGAGTATGTCTGGCAACCTGAGGCCAAGTACCACAAAAATATAAGCCAGAAAAATATTTGGTCCTGAAAATAGTGACTAAAAAACAGATTTGTAAATATGAAGTATAAAAGTTTTAAGGAGTATAAAGAGTCACAACGTCTTATCCATTATCCATTTCATTCATTAGGCAAAGCTACACTCAGAGTTTGATATTTTTAAATATTTATTAAAGATGTACAACATACTGTTTTGGTATACATGTATATAGTGAAATGATTACTACAGTTAAACAAATTAACCTATCAATCACCTTCCATAATTACCTGTGTGTGTAAGTTGTAAGAGCACTTAAAATATACTCTCTCAGCAACTTTTCAGTATACGATATTAACTCTAGTGCTCATGTTGTATATATGAATATGTGTAGTGCTCTAGACATATTCATGCTAACAACTGCAAATTTGTACCCACTTCTCATTTTCTTCCCCTCCCTATCCCTAGTTAGCTACATTTCCACTGTTTGTTTTTACGTATTTGATTTGTTTTTAGGTTGTACGAATATGTGAGATCACACAGTATTTATTTCTTTGTGTCTGGCTGATTTCACCTAGTGTTTATCCATCTGATGCTTAGATGATTTCCATATCTTGCACTACTGTGAATAGTGCTGCAATTAATATGGAAGCAGAGATCTCTTTATGAGGTGTTATTTTATTTACTTTGGGTATAGAGGGACTTCTGAGTCATACGGAAGTTCTACTTTTAATATTTTGAGGAACCTATATACTATTTTCCATAATGGCTGTACCAATTTACATTTCTACCAAAGTGTACAAGGGTTCCCTTTTCTCCACATCTTCTTAAGCACCTGTGTTCTTTCTTCTTTGATAATAGCTATCCAAACATGTGAGGTGATAGCTCATTATGGTTTATGATTGCATTTTCCTGATGATTAGTGATTTTGAGCACTTTATCAGATATCTGTTAGACATTTTCATATCTTCTTTAGAAAAATACCTATTTAGATCACTTGCCCATTTTAAAAATCAGATTTTGTTTTTGCTATTGGGTTGCATGAGTTCCTTATATATTTTGGATATTAATCTCTCATCAGACCATATCTTACACATTATCTTATACCATACACAAAAATCAACCCAAAAAGGATAAAAAATCTAAAGGTAAGACCTGAAATCATAAAACTCTTAGAACAAAACACAAGGGAAAAGTTCTTGATATTCTTAGCACAACAACTAGAAAGCCCAGCAAAAGAAATAATCAACAAAGTAAAAGACAATCTACAGACTGAAAGAAAATATTTGCAAATCATAGTTTGATATGGGAGAAAGTAGGAACCTAGAAGGAGAATTTTAGATGATATCCATTTGTCTTAAGTGTAGATGCAAGAGGGGTTTTAGAAGAGGCATAATACAACCCTAGAAGGAAATGCCAAGTAAATGAGATGTCTTTTGTAATCACTGTAATTCCACCTCTCCAGTACCTAAGTAGCTGCTCTTCAAACACAATTTTCTGCTAAAGTATTTCTGGTGTGATAAAACTATTACTATTAAGACGAAAAAAGAGGAGATTGTGAGACCTTTCCAAAAAGAAAGTATATGTTGTATGCATAAACATGTGTAAGGAAAAGAAACAGAAAAAAATCTATTATGTACCTACACTATGCCAGGCACTTCTCAACTCAGTTATCTGACCTTCACAATAGTTCTATAAAACATGTCATTATCTTATTTTTACAGATTAATACAGCAAATCTCAGAGAAGTATCTTGTCCACTATCAAACAGCTCATAAGAAGCCAAACATGGGTTTGAGCCCAGAACTTGCTGAATAGAAGACTCATGTTTTACATGAACTCCCAGTGCCAATCAAATATACAACTCAACTAAAACCAAGACTAATTCTAATAATATGTAATTCAGGAACTGTTGGTAGCTGGTTTGGTGTTGGCTTGGATTCAATGCGTTTCTTGGATTTTGTGACCATTGGTAAACTTATCTTCCAAAGAAAAATAAAAGAAGATTTTATTTATTTTCTATCCTTTTGATTATGTTCCTAAAAATGGCTGTCATTTGATTGAATACTTTTCCCTCATTTTGATGTCACTCTAATCATTTTACATATATATATAATGATTATATAAATACATGTATTAATTTTATACATTATATATAGATATATAAAATCAGACATATTTTATCATTATATGTATATACTCATATTTTAATCATTATATGTATGTGTACATATGATAAAATTATGCATATGATTATTTGTATATGTACATATGTACATATGATTGTCTTTATAATCATTATATGTACATTATCCTTATATCAGTAAAATCATTATATGTACATATATACATATACACATAATCATGTACGTGTGTGTGTATATATATGTACACACACATATTTTTCATTTCCCTGGCCCACAAACCATATCATTTTGAGGGGAATATGTGTTCACAGTAGAATTAAAAGTGGTATACACTCCCTAGAAACCACCTACCAAAATTATGAAGTCTCAGGACAGAGAAAAGTTAAAATATATTGTACATTTTGTTGCTTTTTTCTTCAATTAAACATATACATGATTGGAAGGTAAAAAAATAGGAGCATAAAAAGGTTTAGGCTTCCACCAAGACATGACTGTTTAAAGCTTAGAAGTTTTCTCTCTGGTGCGAAATTGAGCTGACATACTTTCATTAAATATAATAATTTCTTTAAGTTAAAAAAAGAAAAAGTCTTATGCTGTTCCAAATTGCTTTCCTGAGTGTTTTCATCTTGAAAACAGCAGGTGAATACGAACAAGTTGAAACCTATTTTTATTTTCTAGTAAATCCCAAATGCCTTAGTTTTGCAAGATAATAGCATCCTGAAAACATGCTGATGTTGGCAGTAAAGAGAACCCTGAGAGACAGGAGGCTGAGTGAAAGAACACAGCAATGAGTTTTTACCAGAAAATTTAAAGGTAATCAATGTAAATATTAAAACTTTAAGGTTCATCTCTTCTTAATTCCAAAATTTGAAATAAAAATACATACTAAATTAGCCTGAATTTCTTTTTTAGCCTAGATCGAAATGTATTTCAGACTAAAATGAGTTGAAGTGATATAAAAAGCACCAGATATATGCAGTGCAATTAATAAATAAAATTTAACCATCCAAATATTTATTTTATAAATGTATATATAATTATATGAGTATACATATACATAAATTTACCTATGTATGTAAATTTAAAGCAGTCATGATTATTATGAAAATGGAAATAATCCAACACCATTACCTCTATAAAGTTGAAAATCTAAAATCTAGATTCATGCCATTTTTGTTACGAATGAGTTTCTTGGATTTTGTGACCATTGGTAAACTTATCTTCCAAAGAAAAATAAATGAAGATTTTATATATTTTCTATCCTTTTGATTATGTTCCTAAAAATGGCTGTCATTTGATTGAATACTTTTCCCTCATTTTAATGTTTGCTTGTTTGACTATTTAGGTACAAAAACTTTCTTGTAATTATAATATAAATAATAGATTTTTAGAATGAACTTAATCTCCCATTGGGCTGTTGAATGAATGATTGATATTGCTGGTTTTTGCACTATATGTAACTTGAAGCTCTGACATTTTATATACTTGCTATATTATGAATAATTCTTCTATTAAAACAACATCCTACTCTTAGATGGCAGAGGAAGAGTATATTTTATGTATGTTTGAATACATAGCAGTGGATGAAAGGAAGCTTCATCTTTTGACAAAGATGACAATGACAGTAAAAATGAAATTTCCCTGTGGAAGAGCTATACAAGCTTTTAGAAATGGATATATTTTTAATAAGAGAAAAATGGTTACAGTAAGTAAAACTATAAACACACATAAGGGTCATGATAATCAAATTCTATACCAAAGAGCAGACACAGCCTAGAGATATTTCAAATAACACAATGGAACATCTTTTCTTCAACCTGCATTCGGGGCATATTTGGGCAAGGTTACAGAGAAACATGGGGACCTAATTCAGCTTGTAGCTGATGTTTCAGAAGTTGAAGTCCCAGCTTTGTTGATAGATGACTTGAGGATGCTGCTTACTTTTCATGTAGTAGGTAGGGATGAGTTAGAACCCTTAGTGGATTGACCTTAGAAGCCAGGGAAGTCTAAGAACTTACAATGCTTTTCTAAACAGTTTCTATTGTATTATAATCTTATCTTTGTTAAAAAGAAATGGATCTCCTTTTCTATGGTTCCCTGCTACATATTCAAAAATATGCTAAAGATATACTATCTCTGCCTTCAATGACTAATCAATTAATGTTGATGAAAAGATTATTCACAGCATATCAATGGGAAAACCTTTCAACATATGAAGCTACCTATGAAGGAAAAATTGGCAGTATCTGTCATTCATTCAATACTTCAATAGAAAATTAGGTTCGCTCCAAAATCTATTATTTAGGCTGTAACTTTAAGAAAATTTCTGGGAGATGTTGCAAAGGAAATTTCTTGCACCTAAATAATTGCACAAGCAATAATTCCATGGGAATATATTGAGACCAAAAAAAGGTACATATTTGCTTTCTGGATTTATTCTTCTGGGGCCTTTGGGACACTCTTGTTGATATTTGCAAACGGTTGTGGATATTCACTTATAGAACTCAGATTCAGTTCAGTGCAGTTAACAACCAAACCTGAATGTCAGAAATGAGGTTATTGTGACGCACTGGTGAATTAAACAGAGTGTGAATCCCATATAGCTTACAGGCTAGTGTGAAAACAGGATAATAAAGTTATAATTTGAGAAAAGTACTTGAATTTTCTTAAATAAGTCTACACTGTCAAAATGCTAACAGAAATGTGCACTACTATGAGGCCTACTCCATCTGGGGAATATAAAAATGCATCCCTGAGGTTTTGTCATTTATGATGAGACCAGAAAGAAGGCTCATAGTAATGATTTGTATGTTAGATGATGGGGCCACAGTCATAGCTGGGATTTCCCAGTAATAATGTTCAGAGCGAGGATGAAAAGGGCTAATCACATAGTCCCTGACTAATCCCACCATTGTATGTAGGAAAGAAAGTGAGTGTAGAAAACATATGCCTTATAATGTAGAAGGAACAACGAGAGGTATAAAGAAAACCAGGGGTGGAATTAAGAAAAGGAAGAAAGGAGTTAATAAAAGCAGGGGGATAACGAAATTTGACCAAAATAAAAACTGAAGAGAGGCCATTGGTTTTTACAAGAGGATGAACGATATCTTAACAAGAATGAACAAGAAAGTGTTAAGAGGAGAGCTAAAGCTAGATAGTACTAGGTTAAAGAGATGAGAAATATGAGACATTAAGTACAGCTGTTCTTTCCACAAAACTGATTCTGGTGATGATGATGATGATGATGGTAATAAGTAGTAGATGAAGAAAAAGGAAGAGAAGACAGAATCTTATTATATTCCTTAACATAAATCAAATTTTAAAAGTAATTTATATGTATTAACTTATTTAATCCCTGCAGATGTAGTTTGTTTACACATGAGGGCACTAAGGCATAGAAAGTTTAAGCAATTTGTCCAAAGGTTATAAAGCTAGTACATCAAGGACTAGGAACTTGATCCAGGTGGTCTAAATCTAAACTCTATGTCCTGTATCTTTATGCTGGTAAAGAAGGAAAGGTAAAGAATACTAGCTTACTGAATACTTACTATCCTGAGCACTTTATACATAGTATCTCAGCTAAAATTAAAAGAATCCAGTGTAGAAGTTAAAATTGATATATCCACATTAAAGATGAGGAAACCAAAGCTTATGAAGTTAAATAACTTTCCAAAACTTAGGATAAGTCAAATAACTATAAAAGTCACATCCAGGTCTGCCTAACGGATTATTTCTTTCATATTTACTATAACATTTATTTGGTTTCTATCTGTTTCTGGACTTTAGATTCAAAGGAGTGAGTTAATCCTATTACTCTTTTAAACACATTACTATTTTCTGTTTATCAGTGTACTTAGTTATTAACAATGTTTTAGGTAGAGTTGTATAGATTACATAAGGTAAACTGCATGTTATATAAGTTGATGTACAGATTATTTTGTCACCCAAGTAAAAAGCAGAGTATCTGATCATTTGTTTCTCAATCCTCACCCTCCTTCCACCCTCTACCTTCATGTAGGCTCTAGTGTTTATTGTTCCCTTATTTGTGTCCATTTGTACTCAGTGTTTAGATTCCACTTATAAGTGAGAACATGCGGTGTTTGGTTTTCTGTTCCTGTGCTAGTTTGCTTAGGATAATAACCTTCAGCTCTGCTGTGCTGAAAAGGACTTAGTATTCCATGATGTATATATACTGCATTCTCTTTATCCAGTCTACCACTGGTGTGGATAAAGCCCTGAACCAGACACATTTGCAGCCAAATTCTACAAAACATATAAAGAAGAGCTGGTACTATGCCTACTGAAAGTATTACCAAAAAATTGAGGAGCTGGGACTCCTCCCAAACTAATTCTATAAAGCCAGTGTCATCCTGATAGCAACACCTGGGAGACACAACACACACATACACACACACGCACACACACACACACACACACACACACACACACACACAATCTTCAGGCCAATATCTTTGATGAACATAGATGCAAAAATATTCAACGAAACACTAACAAAGCAAATCTGGCAGGACATCAAAAATTAATCAACTATGATTAAGTAGACTTTATCCCTGGCATGCAATGTTAGTTTAACATACACAAATAAATGTGATTCACCACATAAACAGAACTAAACAAAGACCATGTGATCATCTCTACAGCTGCAGAAAAGGCTTTCAATAGAATACAACATTTCTTCCTGTTAAAAAACCCTCAATAAATTAGGCATTGAAGGAATACACTTCAAAATAATAAGAGCCCATCTATGAAAAACCCACAGCTAATATCATGCTGAATGGGGCAAAAGCTGGAAGCATTCACCTTGAAAACCAGAACAAGACAAAGATGCCTACTTTCATCACTTATACCTAGGACTGAAAGTCCTAGCCAGAGCAATCAGGCAAGAGAAGGAAATAAAGGTATTCAAGTAGTAAGAGAGGAAGTCAAAGTATACCTGTTTGCAGATGATATGATTCTATACCTAGAAAACCCTGTAGTATCTGCTCAAAGGCTCCTAGATCTGATAAACAATTTCAGCAAAGTTTCAGGATACAGAATCAATGTATATAAATCACTAGCATTCCAGTATACCAACAGTGCCCAAGCTGAGAGTCAAATCAAGCACACAATCCCATTCACAATAGCCACAAAAAGAATAAAATACCTAGGAATATAGCTAACCAAGGAGGCAAAAGACCTGGGCAATGAGAATTATAAAACACTACTCAAATAAATCAGATGATACAAACAAGCAGAAAAACAATTCATGTTCATAGACAAGAAAAATCAATCTTGTTAAAATGGCCATTCTGCCCAAGATAATTTACAGATTTAATGCTATTCCTATCAAACTACTAATGACATTCTCCAAAGAATTAGAAAGAAAAATTGCCTTACATTTCAAATGGAATTTAAAAAGATACCAAATAGCCCAAGCAATCCAAAGCAAAAAGAACAAACCTGAAGGCATGGCAGTACCCGAATTCAAACTGTACTACAAAGCTACAGCAACCTAAGCAGCATGTTACTGGTACAAAAACGAAGACACAGAACAATGGAACAGAAGAGAGAGCCCCAAAATAAGGCCAAATACTTACAACAATCTGATCTTCCACAAAATTGACAAAAACAAGCAATGGGGAAAGGACTCCATATTCAATAAGTGGTGCTGGGATAACTGGCTAGCCATATGCAGAAGACTGAAACTGAACCCCTTCATTTCACTATAAATCAATGCCTTATCTTACATTTTTCATAGACAATTAGCTTTAAAGAACAAAGTAAATGCCGTCTGGGAATTTACAGTTAGTTTCCCCTACTTACTATGTTTTATAACAAATTTATAAGGAAGGAGGAAAATTTTCTAAGATTTCATTACCCAGTTTGAAAATATGGACTGGGAATAACCTGATGGGTGTATGCTTAGAAATTTGTTACATACTCATTCATTATACTCATTCCATCATTTACACTGGATTACATTTGCATGCTAGATAATATGGTAACCATTACACATCTGTAGTCGTTTTGCAGCTTCCAAGAATGATTGATATGTAATGATACTAGAAGACGTAATGTCCCTTTTGAGTCATAAAATGTATTGTACAGTGGTTCACAATTAAAGACAAGGAAATCAAAGCTTAGGAAAGTTAAATAGCAAGCACTGAGCTAAATGAAACGAACACTATGGGACGGTGTGCATCTGTGTGTGCTCAAATATGAAAAATTCTTGAGCTTGTTAATCTGCCAAAGACAAGGTAGAAAGAGTTTGAATACACAACTATTCATGTGAAACCTCTTTTGATTCTCATAACTAACATTTTGAAATCAATGCTTACATTACTTATTTATGCTGTGGGCCTCGAGTAGTTTAATAAATATTTTAACTTAACATACTCTAAACTGAACTCCTGAACTTTCTCCCCAAATTGGCCATCTCAGTTAATGGGAACATGATGCTTCAAGGAGGAATGAACAAAAATAAAATATCAAACTCAACCAAACAAATACAAAGAAACAAAACAGAACAATAACAACACTTAAATCCATGTTTGACATGTCTATTCTTACATCTCCATCTGTTAGGAAATGATATTGACTCTCTATTCAAATTAAACTCAAAATACACAAAGAATCCTGTCACTTCCTAACATTTCCATGCTACTTTGGTTCAAGAACCATTTTCTTTCTCTCTCTCTTTCTCTCAATTATTGCAATATGCTTCTAACTGGTTTCCTTGCTTCTCTACTCTTGTCTCTGAATGTCTATTTTTGATACAGCAGTGGCCCCTTTAAAACAAAATTCAGATCATGACCTGTTCTTGCTCAAAGTCTTCCATGACAACTTTTTATTCTATCTTGAAGAAAACGCAGAAATCCTTACAATGGCCTGCAGGGTCCTGTATTACTGGCACTTGTAGCCGCCATAATTTTATATTGCATTTCTCTGCCCTTGTCACTTCAGTATGAAAACACTGTCATCTTGCACATCTTCATTCACATCTCAAGGTTTTCGAATTCACTGTTTCCTCTGTCTGGCAGGATCCTTCCACAGGAATTGTTGTTCACCTTCAAGTATTTTCTCAAATGTTTCTTTTTCCTTGAAGATTATATTGACCACTCTTCTTAAAATTGTGAAGACATACGTCTCAGCACCAGTGCCTTAAACCCTGCTATTTTTTCCCCTCACAGGTTTTCTTTTGACAAACCTACATATAATATTTGTAAAAGCAAAAATTGCAGTAAAGTTAAACAGGTAAAAATGACTTCATTTAAGGCTATTGCAATAATGGAGAGATACCAAAAGCACAAGCTGAAGTCAATTTTCCTGAAACAGAGGACTGGAGAGTTTTTAAGAGCTGGAGTGAGAGGAATTAAAGGCCCTCTGTGTTTGCTAATTGACATTACTGTAAGAAAAAGTAAATCTTTAAAATTTTTCATGATATAAGGTAGTATTACAACTTGGACCGAGGTGCCCACTTAAGTCAGCCTCTACCCTCTCAAAGAGAGAAGGAGCTAGAGACACTGTATTTCTTGACAATTACATTTCATAGTTTAAAAAATTACATTTCAAAAAAAGATAGCCCTAGGTTGTAAAAATGGCAAAAGGCTATGAGAATATTTATATTTAAAAGGAGCAGATAAAGAATTTGCAATTACAAGTTTTCTACAGTGTATGCTTTAAGACAAAGGAGTGGAGGGACCTCAGTGGTTAGGTCATCTAGATTCTGTAAGGACCTGGGAGAAAGGGCATTTGGGGTCCTCGATACAAAAATAAGCCTGTCCAAAGTTTAGTTAGGCTGAGGAGAATGGTAAAGCTATCTTGGTTATTTTATGCTGTCTGTTACCGCTCACCCTCAAACATGAAGCAGGGTATTTTTGTCTGTTTTGTTCACTGCTGTAAAGAAATAATGTGGTCACAAAACGGTATTAAGTTAAAAGACTAATATTGGAAAAGATAAATTTTAATTACTTTATAATCATTGAAGAGTAGACATGTGTAAATACTAAATACTTGTAGACTTTTTTTTTGTTTGTTTGTTTGTTGAGATGGAGTCTTGTACTGTCACCTGGAGCGGAGTGCAGTGGCGCGATCTCGACTCACTGCAGCCTCTGTCTTCTGAGTTCAAGCAATTCTCCTGCCTCAGCCTCTCAAGTAGCTGGGATTATAGGCGCCTGCCACCATGCCCAACTAATTTTTGTATTTTTTAGTAAAGATGGGGTTTCACTATGTTGGCAAGGCTGGTATCAAACTCCTGACTTTGTGACCTGCCTGTCTTGGCGTCCCAAAGTGCTGGGATTACAGGTGTGAGCCACTGCCCCTGTCCGTAGACATGTTTTATTTAATATGTCTTTCAATCTATTTGTCCATCTGGTTCTCTAGCCTTCATTTATTCCCTATCATACTGGAAAGTCAAATTGAGTTTAAAAGATGTGTAATTCTTCTTTTAATATAATATCATTTCGTTTATTCCTTATACTTTTTTTTTAAACCGCTGATCATCAGAGCACACTGATACAGTGATGGAAGTGCTTTTCTATGTGCCAGCAGATTTTATTTGTGCAACTAATTTAAACAAATTTAATCATTGCAGTCTTAATCTACCACTGGGCCATATTTATGAGCTGTGAAGAATATAATGATAAGACAAAGCAGGCAGTTGTGAAGTTAATACATAAAATCTGACTTAAGATTGTCTTTAGGAAAAGGCAGATATAAATATTATGGAAAAAATACATATTCCCTCAGATGTAAAATTTGCTGATGAAGAAAGACATATTTAAATAATATAAACTGTGCTAAATTCGAAGCATTCTTATTACCAGGAGATAAAGCATCATATGGCCCAGCTATTTTGGATTTTCTATTGCCATCTTGAAACTTACTACAGTATGTAGTTATTAATAAAAAATAAGGAAATTCTATAATTTATTAGATAAAGTATTGTTTTATTTGTTAGATTTATGAGTTTTAAGGGTTTATTACAAATATTTGTATTTTGGAAAGCCCAATAGTCCTATGATGATTTGAGCTTAGAATATGTGTAAACCACTCATTTTAACAACAATGTACAATTTTGTGTATATTTTAGAGATTAAACACAATAGGAAAACTTCATGTATATTATTTCTGAAACAAAGGATGGTATTAAACCAGAAAAGAGTTTCTTGGTGAAAGTTCCTGGTATTTTACAAAAAAATAAAAATTAAAAAAAAAAAAGAGGCTCCAAAGGGTTAAGGAGATTGTGCAAGGTCACATAATTAGTTAATTGGGAGAGAGTCTAGTGTAAAGGTTTCTAGTCTGCTGCTGGGGTAGTCACTGCATAGTCCTCTTGGTAAATGCTGTAGTGCAGTACTCATGTGGCTTAAGAAAGCTTATGCCAGTGCTGAATTCTCATTTATTTTGTGCTCCATATCAGTTTTAAAACCTCTTTTCTGGTCCTCAAAGGAAGGGCATACTTTGTTAAAGGAAATTAATATTACCATCATCATCCAACGTTATCTTCATGAAACAAAGCCACCCCCGTTATCCAAATCCTCAGATGCTTATATTCGGAATAGTCACATTCTAATTATCAGCAAATGGTTAACCTTACAGATTCCTTTTTAATTGCTCAATTCTTAATTGATGAGCTATAAATACTCAAAAGAGCTTTTAAATGAGACCTATACTTATTTATCCTTGAGAAAAGAAGGATTATCACACAATTTGACATGCTATGAAATATTCATCATTAAAGTAGCCTCTTTGCTATTAAAAACAAAAAGAAGTGGAGGCTTGGATTCTGTAGTCTAGCTACAGAAATGAATTTCAAATGCATTTCAAAATGCTTTATTTTAACTCTTCTTCATTCTCTGAAACTCTCTAGAGGAAATTTGTATGAGTTATGAAAAAACAGTGTTAAAATCACCAAATTGATCTGAAGTTCAATAGCCAATAAGTCCTTCCCCTGATGTCCTCTGATTGTGCAAGTCACATTTTTTAAAGGATAGACATATGGAATACCTGAGTAATCTATATTTTTTTCCATAAAAATTATTTTAGAAGTGATTTTCACTCTGAATTTTGAGAAACAAAATGATATCTAATAGGCGGTAAGAAGACATATGAAACGAATTAAATAAAAGTATCGGAACTGAATGCATTTTTTATTAGATATATAAATCTTCTGTTCTTTTATTAAGTCCTGAAAAGATTTATTAAATTTTCCTTGATTTGAGAAATACTTTAGAATTGTAATAAAAAAGATAGATGGGTTTTAATCCAGTTTTCATAATGATACAATGGGTTGATTGCAGCATTTTGATGTGGGGAATATAGAGATATTATAAAAGAAGATTTATTTTTAAATTACAATTTTTGAAAATTATAAGAGCTTTTGTAGGACATTAAATTGTCATTAACCACTGGTTTCCTCTTTAATATTTGTCTATTGAATGATCAATTTTTAATTCAGATAAATTATCAAGAACACTTAAAAAAATCAAAAACTATAAAAAATAAAATATCTTGAAAACACTGCATTCTTGCTACATATAAAACCATAGTCATAATAAATAAAAAAGCAATATTGCTATATTTACTGTAATTAGATTTTTGAGGCTGTTTTTTACATAATATCCTCTTTTTTGAGGCCTCAAGAAAAACATTTTCTCCATTTTTTAAGCCAAAATTTGTTGTCCTTTTCACAAGGCTCTCATATATTTTATCCCACTGACATTGTGAAGTGTGTGTGTGTGTGTGTGTGTGTGTGTGTGTCTGTGTGTGTGTTTGTCCCTGAAAAATACACATTCACATTTGTAACTCAATTCTAGTAACACTAAAGGGCTATAATGTATAATAGTGGGGATGGAGAGGGCACCACTCTGCTCCCATTGGTTTCCATTGATTACCCAAATTACTGATGTTTCAGGTTTAATTTAGAAGAACCTCCTTTCCTACCTCTGACTCACTGATTCAGTCACTTGAACTGAACTAGAACTATCTTCTTTCATCCATCTTCTTCCATTCACTCAACAAATAAAAGTTGAGAGCCTACCCTCTCAACTCTCTGAGAGTCAAACCCTCTCAGAGGTCTTGTAACTATAGAGGTTAAAAAAAAAACAGTGGAAAATTCCTTCCCTTCATAAAGCTTATAATTTAGAGAGAAGGGAAAGACAGCAAACAAACAAAAATTGTATTTGTCAACTGGTGTTATGTACAATGACATTTCTAAAGAGATCAAAGAAATGTGGAGAGCTATGTTTAAGGAAAATGCTATACATGGTATTCATGAAAGGCATCTCTGATTAGGTGACATGAGTAGGAAGCTGTAGGAGGAGAAGGTTTGAACTGTGGGTATTTTGGGAAAACATGCTTGGTCTACTCAAGTAAAGCAAGGAAGTCAATGTGGCTAAAGTGAAGCAGATGATAGTAACAGAAGAAAAACCATCAGATTATATATAGTTTTATAAGGCCTTTAGCTTTTTCTCTGCATGCCATACTAAGCTGTTGGAAGGCGTTGAGCAACAGTGTTAACATTTGATTTATGTTTCTAAGGATCATTCTCAGTGCTGTCTGGAGAAGAGTCTTTAGGAGGGCAATGGTGGAGAATGGAAATCACTTTAGATACTACTGAAATTCTCCAAGTTGCTAGAGAACTTTGGAGCCTGAACAACTGGTATAATGGAGTTGGCAAGTATTGAGTTGGGGAGACTGTGAAAAGAGCAGGTTTGAGAGGAGTATTGAGAGTTTTTCTTTCTTTGGACATGCAAATTTTGAGATGCCTAATAGACTGCCAAGCAATTTCAGTAATCATTTGGGTAAAAAGTATAATACAAGGAATAAGTCCCAATTGGAAATATAAATTTGTAATCATCAAATTTACAGATGATTTTTAAAGACATGAGAGTCCACATAATTTATTAAGACAGCATTGGCAGAGAAGATGTGGAAACCATATCGAAATTTAAAGTTGGTGAATAAAGGGGAGCCAGCATTGTTTTAAAAACTAAAATTATTGACTAGGAGAAAAAGTAAGAGAAAACAAACTTCCTGGATAAAATAATTGATCAAGTGATGACATCTTAGTTTGAGTTCCCTTGAAAGCAGAGCCTGAGATAAGAACTGGGAAAGGATAGTTTATTTGGGACATTATCATGAAGCCAGAATGAGGGAATGGCAAGAATGATACAGTGAAAGATCAGCATAGAGGTGCATTATTAATCTGGTTACCACAGTGGAAACTAGGGCTTCTCATAATTATCTAAAGCTGCCCTTCCCCAGTTCCCATTCTCCATTGATGGAGGATTGCTCTCTGGAATATTGACTTCTGTATCTTACCAGGCTTCTTAAGTACATGGGCTGGTATGGCTTCATGAAGTCCTAGAGAATGAAAGCAGAATAAAACCTCGATTTAGGTTGAGGTAGAATAGTTCCAGAATAAGTCTGAATTTTCAAAGCACTGTCTAATGCTGCAGCAGCTGAAATCAGAGCTGGCAAGAGAATGGGATGCGGGGATAGATTACGTGACACTAGGGGAAATTACTAAAATATCTGACCCAAAGTAGTTAATATTAGCATTTTACCTTTACAGACACAGCAATGGATTTATGGCTGGCTGAGTCTTTGTCTCTGAGTCTCTGAGCCAGAGTCTTTCTCTAATTTTGTTTTAATTTGTCCTTTAAGGAAATTACCTTTGTTTTCTAGTGGTTCATCTATGAATATGTAAACTCTTGAGCAAATAAAAACTATTCTATTACATGGAAATCACTATAGCCATAGGGAAATGTCAATAAAAGAGAATAAAGACAACCTGCAAATTGGGAGAAAATATTTACAAAGCATACATTTAACAAGGGGCTAATATCTAAAATATATAATGAACACAAACAACTCAACAACAAAGAAACAAATTACCCAATCAGAAAATTGGTCAAGGATCTGAACAGACATCTCAAGAAAAATACAGAAATGGCCAATAGATATATGAGAAAATGCTCAATATCTCTAATATTCAGGGAAATGCAAATTAAAACCACAATGACATACCAACTCACATCTGTTAGAATTGCTATTAGAAAAATGACAAATGATAACAAGTGTTGGCAAGGATGTGGAATAAAGGGATCCCTTGTACACTGTTGATGAAAATGTAGCTTAGTGCAGCTATTTTGGTATTATGAAGATTTCTCAAAAAACTAAAAATAGGATTACCATATGATCCAGGAATCCCATCTCTGAGTATATAGTGAAAGGAATTGCAATTAGTATACTGAATAGATGCCTGCATTCTTTTTATATCAGCATTATTTACAATAGCCAAGATACGGAAGTGACTTAAGTAGTCATCAATAGATGAATAAATAAAGAAAATGTTATATGTATACACAATGGACTTAAAACAGAAGGAAGTGCCATCATTTGTAACAACATGGCTGAAACCGGAGGATATTATGCTAAGACAAACAAGCCAGGTACAGAAAGAAAAATACTGTATGATCTCATTTACATGTGTCATCTAAGAAAGTCAATATCATAAGAACAGAATAGAAGGGTGGTTACCAGAGGCTGGTCAGGGAAGGAGGAGAAATGGGGAAAGGGAAAATATTTACCAAAATGTTCAAAGCCTCAGTTAGACTAGAGGAATAAGCTTGAGCGATATATTGCACCACATAAGAACCACAGCTAATTATACTGTATATTTCAAAATTATTGAAAGTACGGATTTTTAATATTCTCAACACTGAAATAAATTGATTAGGTGGTAGGATGTTAATTAGCTTAATTAAACTTCTACAATGAATACATAGAACAAAAATCACATTGTACCACATAACAATATATAATTATTTTTTGTCAATTAAGAATAATTAATTTTTGAAATGAAAGAGAAAAAATATGAATGTAGATAATCTTAACACTCTCCTGTCTCTTGATCCAGTAACTGATGACTTCAGAGTTGCTCTCATCTTCATGTTTCATAACGATGGCTTCTTTAGTCTGAGCTACCTCGGTGTTCTATAGCAACTCTCATTTATAATTAACTTAGCTTGAGCTGCTTTTCTGTTAACCATTAAGAGAATCCTGACATATACAAAGAATTCTGTCATATATTACCTTTAAAAATATGTTTTACTTTCATTTTTATATGTATTCCAATTCCTTAGGTATTCATTCTTAAATATTTAGTATTGACGTTATAACTTAAGAATGTGCATAAGCCACTTAGTTACAAAATATAATAGGTTATAAATAAACTTTGTATAAAACAACTATATATACTTTATAAAAATAACTTTTAAGATAAAGCATCATGTAGTAGAACTCATGTTATATTAGCTATAGCTTTATACTGCATCAATGAAAATGATAAAAAAAAAATTGCTCCATTATGGGTAGTGCTTCACTATAGATATAAATTTACTGTAATAAATATTAATATAATAAATATTATTTATATATTAATAAATATTAATATAATAAATATTATAAGGTAGATCTCTTCTTAAATGCACCCAATGAGAATATTTGGTGGTTGATGTGGTGAAACAAACAAAGCAAATCAAAACTTATAATGTAGTTCTATAGATTAGACCTAAAAATTGCATAATGTCGAAGTTTCAAGTTTTGGAGAAACAAGGGACTTAATTATTCAATGAGAATTTTCTTTTCATGGATAACTGGTTTGTGTAGATGGAGAGGTAAATCATTTTGAGGTAATGACCACTTTTTCTAATTTGCTAAATCAAAGTTATATGATATATAGTTTTAATACTAGATTAAAATAATTTTATTTTATTTTAGTGTTCCTTTTGGGGGGCACTTATGCACAACCAAGTGATTTGTGACAAATTAAAATAATAGCTGTCTACTGGATGATATTGAGTCTTTGGCATTAGACACTCTGTGTTGGTGGCCTGGTCCCCACTTAGAGTTTTCCTTGGGCAAGGAACTTAGTCTCAACTATATCCAATTTATAGAATGTGTGTGTATTTAATGAGTTAACATATGTTTACCAGCACCTTGAATATAGTAAGTGGACAAGAAATATTGTACAAATATTTGTACAAATGATTATGATGAATGATAATGGTATTGAAGACCATTTTAATTCTTCTATATAAAACCGGGCTTTGGGACTTTTATTCACTAAGATGTTAATGAAGACACACTATTTTCTGCATCTCACTTTTCTCTCTGCCTTGATTTTCTTCCTTACTATGCAGTATGATATCTGGCAGTAACTTATTTAGAAAAGACATGTGTCATAAATCTTATTGAGACTCGGTATGTCTAAAATAACTTTAATCTCTTTTCTCGCTTTAGTGATTGTTTGCTGGTTTAAAATTCCTCTATTTATATATATTTCTTCTGATGTGTTCAGACCCCTGTACCAGGATACCACCCTGTCCCATGAGATTGTTAATTCAGGTTCCAGTTTATCTCCCAGGTCTTTATTTCCAACTTTTCTGTGATGTTTGCCAGAATAAAGTTGGCCCATGTCCAGGCTTGACCTGTCATTATTCAGAATTTATATTAGGGAAAGAAAAACATGGAAGTATGTATAGTGAACCTGTCTTCCAGCGACCAGACCACAACTGACTCACAACACAAAATGAGGTTTAAATGCGGTGTCTGTCTTTGCCACAGTCTGTACACATCCCAGATATTGTACCTGGGAGTTTCTGTTGAATGCTTTTCTTTCCTATTTATTGGAATACTAAAATGCATTTGCAAAAGGGAAGCTTTGTGTTGAGTCACAGTCTACTGTTTTGTGGGGTCAAATTATATTATTTCTGTAGAATTTACAGACTGAATGTTGAACTTGTTTTAAGTATAGCATAATTAAGGCAATCCCCTCTATTTACGCTTAGGATACTCATTTATAAAATTACTTCTTATTTTTAAAGACAGTATAGGCTGTTTTTGATGTTCTGGTGGATAAAATGAAATGCTGATATCGGTGAAGAGCTATTTCCTTGAAAAGTGCCTCAGTCCCCTGCTTAGGGAGGGAATATTTTCACTGGTATTATGTGTTCCATATAGATAATTTCCATAATGTTGTCCTCAATACGGGCAGAATTCAGGTATGGTGGAGCTAGTTTTCTTTTCTTTTCTTTTCTTTTTTTTTTTTTTTAAAGGAATGTAAAAAAAAGGGTTAGTTCTTCAGTCTTTCAAAGATGGGTTTGACTTTGATTGATCAACTTCTATAGCAAAGTCTGCAGGACAAATCACAGAAATATTTAAGGAGTGGCCGTATGGTTTTTCTAAGGGCATTAACAGTTCAGGAACATTTAAGACTTCTGTTCAAATTTCCTGGACAGGAAGAACAGTGATTGGCTAAATATAATTGGAGCTCAGGATATATGCAATAGTACCACTCAGAGATAAGGTTGGAATGATTATTTTGGACCATGTTTTAGGAGTCCTTTGGCAGAGGGGTTTAAACTAAAACTAGAAATTAGTGAGGAGTTAATAAAGACCTTTGAGTATAAGAGTTGTGAAGTGAAAATGAGATTAACCTGGCATATATCTAGGATGAATGCAGCATGGAGATTAAAGGAAAATGGAAATTAGTTCAAAATAATTGCTGCAGTTTCTAAATAAAAGAGTTGACAGTAAAATTAAACATGAAGGTGTATGTGGAAAAACACTGTAAAGAAAGAATCCTTAAGACTTGGTAAATAATTAGCTGCATGGAATGTGGACTTAGAACTAAACAAGAAATTTCCAAGAATTTCAACCTAGATAACAAAGACAATGGTGAGAACGGAGTAGAGAAAATTCAGGTATAAAAAATAATGTTCAAAAAGTTAAGTTTCAATATCACTTTCTGTTTTCTTTTTTTGAGACAAAGTTTCACTCTGCCACCCAGTCTGAAGTACAGTTCCATGATCTTGGCTCACTGCAACCTTCGTCTTCTGGGTTCTAGGAGAGTCACTGGGAATACAGGCCCATGCCACCATGTCTGGATAATTTTTGTATTTTAACTCAACACAGGATTTTGTCATGTTGGCCAGGCTGGTCTTGAATTCATAACTTCAAGTGATCTGCCTGCCACAGCCTTCCAAAGTGTTGGTATTATAGGGTGAGCCACCCCGCCAGACATGAAGTTTCACTTTCACTTTTGAAATGAAATTATCATTTCCCTTAGGATACATTGCAATTAATATGTTAACAGTGAAAAGCTTTCAAGCAGTTTGCTGGAAATGCAAGTCTTAAATCCAAGTAGAAATTGATAAGGAATATTTTATTTTTTTGAGGCAGGTTCTAGCTCTGTTACCCAGGTGGTAGTGCAGTGGCAGGATCGTGGCTCATTGCAGCCTTGATCTCCTGGGCTCAAGCAATCCTAGTTATTAATTTTTTTTCCTTTGTAGAGACAAGGTCTCACTATGTTGCCAGGCTGGTCTCAAATTCCTAGGCTCAAGTAATCTATCCTGCCTCCCAAATTATTGAAATTATAGGCATGAGCTATTGGGCCTGGCTGTAAGTAATTTTAAATTACATTAATAGATAAATTAAAAATATAAATCTGTGTAGTTAGCATAAATGCAAGCATAAGGAAAAGAACTAAAAATGGGTTTAGGTAATAAATTAATTAAGCAAGTTTGAAATGTATACCATTAATCATTAAAAGTCATTCGTATTATTGTATGCAAGTAACATGCAACATGAAAATAAAAGGTGCTTTACTGACAATAGTAAATAAAATTAGTTTGAGACAAATTTAAGTTAAGCTAGGCTACTTATTCAACACCAATAAAAAATTGAAGCAAGATAAAGACATGAATAACTACAAGGTTTTGATCCTTGCTGGGAAGACTAAATATAGTAAGGATGACAGCACCCTTAAGTTAATATACAGACAAGTTGTTTCTACTTAACATCCTTGTGAAATATTTCATAAAACTTGCATCAAAGAAAGTAAACTCCGGCTGGAAAAGCAAGCAAAAGTTCTTTTTTTTTTTAAATGTATTGACAGTAGACATGCCTTTGATATTTTTTGAAGTATAAATTTAACTTCTCTAACATGTGCAGTATATTTCAATAGAAAACATAATAATCTACGTTTTCCAAAAATTAATATTTCAAAATTAATTCAAACTTTTATACTAAGCTTAAGTTATGAGATAAAATCAGCAATGAGAAAGTGTTTCATTAAGCAAATATTAGTATAATTAAATATGAGAATAAGGACAATGTGAAATAAATCTGATACCACATCATAGCATTTTCTGGATAAATACATAATATATATATATATATACACCACATTATAACGTTTGCTGGATAAATATATAATATGCATATATATAAATATATATATATAAACATAAATATATATAAAATAATCAAAAATCATTTTTTGTGATGAGGATATATACAATATTTTTAATAAATCAGAAGGATGGCTATTATATTCTAGTACTTATACTATTGTATACATGGATACAATAAAATATAATGAAAATAAATATTAAAAGAAAAGCAAATAAATCAGGAAAATATTTACAAACATAACAGAGAATAGCGCTTATCCAAATGCAAAAATGTATTAAGCTATGTTAATCTAAGGGACAAATCATACTTGAAAAGTATAAAAAGAAACGTTTGATTGAAATGCATAGCTTATTGTTAGATATTTACATGTCTACCTATGCAAATATTTTGTAAGCTTTCTGAGTCAGAATTTATAACACACTAATGTTTTTATCCCAGAGCAATTAATAGAATACCCAGAATATGCTAGTTGAGTTGAACAAAGTGGACTAGTTCAAAATATAAAGGAAACTCATATTCTTAATAAAAAATAAAAAATAAAAAGCTATTTTAAAATAACACTGTATAAGAACCAGTAATTTTCTTTGAACAATGGAATTACTCTCACAAGTTTAAGGAAATAAAGGATTGTTTGGATATTATATGCAGGAGCTCATATATTCAAAGGAAAAGCCACTGAATTAGGCTCAGTAAACGCCAAGAGTAATACAGCTCTGGGGATCTTGGCATTGAAACTAAAACACAATTTTACGAGCTGTGCATCCACCAAGATAAATCTGTTAGAGTCATTTTTAGTCTTTAGGTCAATGTTTCATGTTTAATGAAGAACCTGTGTTAGGGTGGCCTACTCGAACCATGTGGAAGTAGATAGGAAAATACTGATTTTGCAAAACTTCTGTTACTAGAACAGTGAGAAGGATACTGAACAGCCCAAAGCAATAAATGCTATGTATAGATTCAGTTACTCACCCATTTAAAGTAATAATGATAAATTGTATATAATTTAGATATACTTACATGTTGACAGTAGCACTGTAAATCTCGTCAACGTGTTAGGAGAGCAAATTTCTTATATGTAATATGTCCTAAAAAAGTTACTCATATACAGTATTTCCAAAATAAAATACTCCTTGGGAAATGTACTCCATGGAACTTGTCCCCCATTTCCTCTATCCCTTATTTGAACAAAATATTCTGAGAAGTGATATTTATTACTGTAAATATGAAAAAGAACTCACATGACCAATAAGACATACCTAAGCAAATTGATTCTACGTAATATGAACTGGTAATTCTGAAAAATAAAAGTCTCTCAAGAAAATTAGGCAGGAAAATGGGGTCTGGAGGCAGGGAACATATGGCCAATTTACACTTCAGCTATGACAGGAAATATCCTCTCCATAGGGTGTAGACCAAGTAAATAACTTTGTAACGTTTCTTTATTCTCTTCATTTATATAGGGCTTACCCCAAGTAACAAACAGAATCATCTAGAGGGTATTTAAACTCCCCAAAATTCCTTAATGGGGCCCTCAAGCCCCTGTGCTCATGGGCTCTCACACTGTGCAGTGTACTTTCATTTTCAGTAAATCCCTTTTTTCCTTCCTTACTTTGTGTATTTTGTCCAATTCTTTGTTAAAGACACCAAGAACCTGGACACCCTCCACCAATGACATATTTTGGTGAGCCAGCCAGGAGGAAGAGGTAAGCCCAAAGTTTGGGATTTATTTTTCTCCTGTCTCCTTTTCCCTTCTGCTCCATACTGGGGAATATATCTTTCTTTCTTCTCTCTCTCTCTCTTCGTTTCCAACTCAGGACCTGTGGGAGTTCAGTCAGTGTGGTGGGAAAAATTTTAAAGGAAAAATTATAGTTATAGGAAATAGTCACAAACCTTCTTAGAAAGCCCAGGGGTTTGCATAGCTTCAGTAAAATGTTCAGCAGAAGGCAGCTGAATTCTCTTAAAAGCTTAGGGCATAGATTCATAAGAATGTAAAGGAGTTTATCTAAATAGCTTGTTTATGCATATAGTCTTAAGATGAACCTTTGATTATTCACAGGTACATGACTGCTCTCTACTAAGGTAGGTTGGCAATGTCAATTAGCCTCTAGTGGTGTTTACTCAAGACCTTTGCATTTAATCTGCTAAATAAATGTGAACTTCAGTGGCTGATCAGGGCCGTGGCTGCTAACTCTTTATGGGGCCATATTTTGATAGATAAAAAATGAAGGCCCAATGTAGGCAAGAAATTTTAATGGTATGTATGTTGCCTCATAATTAGTCAAAAACAAAACATTGGTAGACCCTTCTTAACCCACATCATGGGTTAAGAGAACAGTGCCAGGAGGCCTTCACTCTTCTAGAAGTGCATCATTTGTTAGGTCCTTTTTCTGTGATTTAAAGTAAAAGATGCACTGATTACAAATGTATTTCCCATGATAAGAGCTCTTTCAAGTTCTACTGTAAAGGCTACGGATACACAACAGACTTTTAAATTCTTTTGTGAAAGTTATGATAGAATTGGCTAAACAAATAAGTATCTGTGCAGCTGCTGGCACTGTGGCCTACAAAAATAAAATACAACAGATGAGGATGACAGTAATTCATTTGTAGGGGATTAACAAAGAGACTGCTTAGTTAAGTGAGTAAACTCTTTATCTAGCTTATTCTTTGATCTATTTGATTTTAGGAGATTTCACTTGTGGGGAACTTGGGGAAGGAGTATACTCAAAACTCTTGGTATTATCCTCCCAATAGTCATAATAATAGTCTCCCTGGTCCGCTGTATTTTCTCAAAGGCTTTAAGTGCTTGCATGCAGCTATCTCTAGAATATCATGTGGTCTCTCTTCAATTGGAATGACAAGAGCTGAAAGGCTGAAAGAAATGTGCAACCATGAGGACACAGTAACTTACGAATGACATGTTGAGACAGGAAACCCAAAATAATGGTAACTAAGAGGGGCGCTACTGCCCTAAATTTTGGTCACACTTTCACCTAAGGGAGAACCAGACCAAAAAGGGGGAGTTTTTTAAAGTAAAATTCTGAGAGACCATTGTTTTGGACTAAACTTATTCACTAGGCCCCAACAGATCAAACCAAATCAAAACAGAGTCACTTGTGCGTAAACTTTAAAATGACACATAAGTTATAGAACAAACCAGGTTTTGTTTCTCCTGCAAATTTCTATAACAAACATTTTTGATAGCATAGGTATCCACCCCATGAGGTTCCCAATAAATCTTTTATTCAAATTCATTTCCTCTTGCCTAGAGACCATCAAGCTTCAGATAATTATGCAACAAAAGTTCCAGCCAGTTCCAAGTGAAGACACTACCCCTGACCATCAAGAATCTACCTTGCCACCACCAGACAGAGCAGGGTGAGTGTACCATGTTCCATAATAGGTGGGGACTACGCCCCAAGCCAGCATGAAGCAGATACAGAAAAAATGCCATCAGTCTCTCTGCCTCCCATAAAGATTGATGGGAATCACATCTCTCAGAGGGGAGATGAGACAGAAAAAGGTCTGAAGGCAGGGAACATAAGGCCAATTCACATTTCAGCTAAGATAGGAAATATTCTCTCCATAGGGTGAAGGCCAAGTAAATAACTTTCTAACTTTACTTTATCTTCTTCATTCACATAGGGCATATCCCAAGTAACCAATGGAATTCTCTAGAGGGTATTTAAACTCCCCAAATTCTGTAATGAGGCCCTTGAACACCTATGCTTGGGCCCGCTCCCACACCATGAGGTGTACTTTCATTTTCAATAAATCCCTTCATTCCTTCCTTGCTTTGTTTGTGCGTTTTATCCAATTCTTTGTTTAAGACACAAAGAATCTAGACGCCCTCCACTGGTAACAAGAAGAGACTACAGATTTCCCCCCCTTATCTGAGGGAGATACATTCCAAGATCCCTAGTGAATGCCTGAAACTACAGATACTATCAAATCTTATATATTGTTTTTTTCTGTACATTTATCATTATGATAAAGTCTAATTTACAAATTAGGCACAGTAAGAGATTAGCAATAAATAATAAAATAGAACAATTATAATAATACTCTAATACAAGTTATGTGAATGTGGTCTCTTTCTCTTTGTCTCTGTCTCAATAACAGCGTACTGTACTGTACTCACCTATTTTTGGACCGTGGCTGACTATGGGTAATTGAAACCACAGAAAGTGAAACTGTGGTTGAGAGGACTGCTGTATATTTTATCATTTTCTTCCTTAAAAGGTTGTTTCTTTTTGCAATACTATGGGTAATACAAAGTAGTAGCACTTCCCTTATGGCCTGGTAAGCTTCTCATACACCAAGCCTTCCACAGATAATAGCTATACACTCTGGACACATTATTAAAAAGCAACTGTCTGAAGGGATTAGAGAATAAAAAGCAGGAGATAGAGATGAATTTACTTTTTGATAAATAGAGCAGCAGTAGAGTATCCTATTCTATGACTTGTATTCTGATGACAGTTCCCAGGTCTGTGCCATGAAGGGTATCTAAAGCTCCAGTGAAAAAAAATGATATTGCTAGTATGAAAATGAGATGAGTCAGAATCTCTAACTAGTTTCATCTTTGAGAAAACACTAAGGTGATTAGCTTTTAGTATATCCCTACTTTCAACTGATAGCTTTTAGTTCTTAACAAATAAAATCACTTCTAAGAAACCACAGCAGGGCCACATGAGAACCTGGCTACCAAAAGGCCTGGCTGCAGCATTTTACCCCAAGTTTACTTATTCAGGAATTTCAATTCAATTCATTTATTGAATGAACTGAGCTTCAATACTAAACAAGGCTCATTGCCACTTCCTGAAGATTGATGATGTGATTGTGAAAATTAGTGAAATTTTGATATATCTAATTGCTGAAGGAGTCCAAACAATAAATATGTCAATATGACCCATTTTCTTGTTAAATCAAGGGTATGCATAATAATTTCCTGAAAAGCTCTCTTAAAATACCCTGGATCATATGCCTGTCTCGATTTCCTGATTCTGATTTGGGACATGTGAAGGTGTGTCAGGCAAGCATATTTTTAGAAAATAAAAAATCTCAAGATGTAATTATGAAGCATAACACATTTTGAGAACTACTGTTGTAGATTATCACCTGCAAGCATAAGAAGGTTCAGTATAGAGTTTGATTCAGTACAGAGATTGAGGTCCTCAGGGAAAGGGAGTTGATACCAAATTCAAAAGATTATATTGTTTGTCTTAGACAGTTCAGGCTACATAACAGAATACCATAGATTGCATGACTTAACAGAAATTCATTTTATCACAATTCTGGAGACTTTGTCCAAAATTTGTTTCCTGGTGAAAGCCCTCTTCCTGGCTTGCAGACAGCCACCTTCTCACTTTGTCTTCAAGTGAAGGGGGCGAGAGATCTTTATTTTATTTTTAAAAATCTACTAATTTCATCATGAAGACTCCACCCTCATGACCTCCTATGCCACTAATTATTTCTCAATGACTCATCTTCAGATAACATCATATTAGGGATTATGTCCTTACATATGAATTTTGGAGAGAGGGGGACATAATTAAGTTCATAACGTAGTTTAATTTGTACTCTCAGTATGATTCAAGATGTCATTAAATCAAATTATCCAGAGTGGCTTATAGTAAAAAAACGAACTATCAGAGTATCTTTTAGATAAAAGCAGTGCAGGCAATTCTAGCACCAGGCTTGTAAATCAGTGCAATAGAGAAAAGTTATAAAGCGAGAAAAACTATAGAAAAAATTATCAATTGGGGAAGAAATAGGAAGAGGGAAAAAGCAAGAAAGCAAAATAAATACAATATATTGACAATAATAGAAAAACTAATACCAAACAAATATGTAATTATAACAAATAAGTACACGTTAAATGGAAGTATGTTTTTTATTTAAACATACTCATATTGCATAAAAAGGTTTTTAAAAGAGATAACCAAAGATATAAAATTCATCTAACATAGGTAATTTGATGGGTATTCAAACTTGCTTTACATTTTTGCTTTTGCAAAATTCTAACAGATTAATTAAAAATTAAGTAATTAGTAATAGACTATTATGCAGTTATAATAGGTAAACATGAAAAGATATTCCTGGTATACTGATGAGTTAACAGTTGACTATATAGCAGTAGTTATAATTGGCTTTCAAGCAATACAACTAAAACCAATGCTACTTGATTGATGCAGAGTATGTGGAAAGACTTTTGATGTTCTCTTACGTACACATTTGTATTGTTTGAATTGTCATGACGTACATGTACTATTTCTTTTAGAATTAGTAAACACAGTCTGGATGCGGTGGCTCACACCTGTAATCCCAGCACTTTGGGAAAATCACCAGGTCAGGAGTTTGAGACCATCTTGTCCAACATGGTGAAACCCTGTCTCTACTAAAAGAATACAAAATATTAACTGGGCATGGTGGCATGTACCTGTAGTCCCAGCTACTTGGGAAGCTGAGGCAGGAGAACCTCTTGAACCCAGGAGGCAGAGGTTGCAGTGAGCCAAGATGATGCTACTGCACTCCAGCCTGGGCAACAGAGAGACTCCATCTCAAAAACAAAAAACAAAACAAAACAACAAACCAAACAAACCAGTAAATACAAAAATATTTTTATCACAAAAAGAAATAACTAAAATGTAAAAATTAATGAATTATGAAAAGTAAACACAGAACAGATGAATAAAACAAAAATTTCCTATGATAATTCCAGAACTACAAGCACTAACAATATTTCAGTGAACCATATTGTATTAATCTGTGTTACCAGTGCCTAACACAAAGCCTGATATACAATATGTGAGCAATACATGTATGTTAAATGGAACTGAACATTTATATATCATGTTAAATAATAAGGTTCTATATACTGCTTACAATATTTGTAGTCATTGCAATTATGTAGCCAAATATAACTATGTATACACTGTTAATAAAGACTAAAAGAGAATCAGGAGTAATGGAAATATTTGGAATACTGTATTATTTCAATTTCAGTAAAAAAACATTTATACCGTCTTTCTCTGGTCATATTCTATGTGCTTATAGCAGTAGCAAAGGCAGCCAGGTTCCTGCCTTTCCTGGATGCTGCAATCTAATAAAGAGACATAGGAGAAATAAAGAAATAATAAAGGCGATCATTACAGATTGGTGTAAATCCTATAACAAATAATCAAGGAGGGCCATTATGGGACACATGTGCAAGGAGAGGAATTTCAAGGAATAAGTACAAAGACTGTACAAGTGATGGCATAAAGAAAATTCACTAGTAATAAATAAAGTAACTATCAGTGCTTTGGGGGAGAGGAAAAGTAGTCCAAGTAATGGAAATGGGAAGTTAACAGGTAATCCAGGAATTTGCACACACAATAAAATATTTGAATTTTGTTCAATGTGTAATTTTAAAGCACTGAAGGATTTAACATAAAGTGACATAATTTGATTCACATTTCGATCTTTCAAAAAATATACATTTTAATAAGATCATTCTGGCTCTTCTGTGAGTTTAAAAGATTTTGAGAAGTGGAGGCAAGGGTAGAAAATAAGAGATCAGTAAGGAAATTACAATAGTCCAAGTAAAAGATGATGTTTTTGATCAAACGGACGCAATGGAGAAAGAAATACATGGATAAATTAGAGATGCATGTGAGAGAGGTCAGGTGTGGTGGCTCATGCCTGTAATCCTAGCACTTTGGGAGGCTGAAGCTGGTGGACCACGAAGTCAAGAATTCGAGACTAGCCTGGCCAAGACAGTGAAACCCTGTCTCTACTAAAAATACAAAAATTAGCCGGATGCGGTGGCACACCTGTACTCCGAGCTACTGAGGAGGCTGAGGCTGGAGAATCACTTGAACAGGGAAGGTGAAGGTTGCAGTGAGCTGAGATGGTGCCATTGCACTCCATCTTAGGCTACAGAGAGCTAGACTCTGTCTCAAAAAACAAAACAAAAAACCCCAAAAAAGATGTATGTGAGAGGTGGCTAGGGTTATCTAACTATTGGTTGTAGACAATGAGAGCAAGAAAGGAAATAAGCACATAGAAACATTTACTGAACTATAAAGGCAGGGAAGAAGAGCAAGTTCTAGTAGATAAAATCACAGTTTATTTTAGAAATATTGGGGTTGTGATTCCCAATTAGATATTCAACTGGAAATGCCAAGTAGACTATCTCAATTTCAGTGTCAATGCCTGGCTTGTGGATATAAATTTGGGAACTATGACCACCCAAAGTCATGAGGCTGGATGCTATGCTGTTTTGTTTTTCCCATGGTTAAAAAAAAAAAATCTCTAGCTAATACTTATAGATAGGTATATATTTGATGAAGGCAAAAAGATAGATTTGATGAATTTTTTTCTTTGGCACAAATACATTGCTTTGCCCATATTAGGCTAAAAATAAATATTTATTAAATGATAATATGAATAAATTTTATTTTTATAGAGAAGACTTTTAGGCATACTTATAACATTTAAAATATATATTACTCTATCATTGGACAATTAATAAGCATGACTCTCTACAAACTATTTTTCTGACACTTATCTGAATACTGGAGTACATTGTTTTTTCAATAAAATAAATACCAAGGAACTTCTGTGTAGGTTTGAAAGGCACAGATAATGACTTTACTGTTATGGCAGCTTCCTGCTTTGCATCAGTAAAATCTACTCCTAATACCAAAGCCCTAAGATGTGTTCATCTGTAGTCTCCCTTGTGGTTTGAAGGACATCTCCCAAGATGGCTTTCCAATGATCCCCTTCAGTTCTCTATTTGGTCAGCACCCAAACACCATTACAAATCAGTTTCATATCTACCTTTCACTTCACTCAGCAATCTGACACAAAATGATTTTGTTGTTGTTACTGTTATTGAAAAATAGACATCAGATTAGTTCCTTAATATAGAACCACTATGTGGCTGCAAGTCTATCTATTAATCGTTATTCTATGAAAAACAATGACATATTTAGGTGTTTCAGTTCTAACAATCTTCAGAAAAAGATTTACTTTTCTTTTGTAACAGAAAAATATAAATATCTAAGACAAAGCTCATGAAAAAATCTTTAGTACACAGGCTTATCATTTGTTTAAGCAATAATACCAAAACCTTCCTGAGATATAAATTTGTCTCATGTTTATGAAAATATGCCATGATTTATGAAGAATTTTAAACTAACTTATCTCCAATGTTTTCAGCCATCCTTTTCATTTCAGATTTGCAAACCAAAGCATATATTCAAAATCATGAATGTTCCAATATGCTTCTATTTGATTCTTGGAAATGCCAGAGCTTTAGTTCAAAGAGGAATTTAAAAAAGATATTTAATAGAAGACAAGGGAATCTTGTGACTGACATATTTTTACTATAACAAATTTGGCCAACTGTTTTTCTTAGAGGAAGATTTAAAAATTCATGAATGTAACTTTAGTTATAAAGTTTAAATTTTGCTCTGTGTTGAAAGTAATGTTGACATAAATATAAATCAGATTATCACGGAAAAGCTTTCTAAATTATTCATATATAAGTATTTTAAATAGTAAAATGTTATTATGGTTAAGCCTCAATTGACATACAAGTTTATCCATTATATTAAACTATTAATGGGCAAGAATACATTATTCAATGATAAGTAATATAATATGCTATTAAACTGTAATTAGTAGTTTATAATTTGTTATTTTCTTGAAATTTAGAAAAATTGTGCTGTTAACTACTCCAACACTGAATGATTTCTTTGCCCTCTACAGTGTTCAGTGTGCCTGCTGCATGTGTTAGTGATGTGGTTTATCCTGCAGAGTTCCTTATTGAAAAGACCTTGAGTGCCTATAGCGCTATTAAATTTTCCTCTCTGATGGCGTAACCATCAATAACTACAAACCACTGATTTTATCACCTTTTTGCTTCCCTCTTAAGCCAGCTTAAATTCCATGGCCAGTTACTATAATGCCTTCCCTTCCTATAATTTCAGCTCCCTTGTCTTGCTCTTGCTCTTGTCTTTGCCATGTTGGCTTAGGGAAAACACAAGTTCTGGTTTATGTCTACAACCCCTAAGTTGAAACTAAAAACAACAAAAATAAATGCACAACCATGTGAATTGCTTTTAAATTCAAAGGCAATAACCTCAAAGAAGCTCTTAAGGCTGCCCAGCAATCACACTCCATTGTAGTGGTAAAATGCTCTCCTGTTGTCATAGATATAGCTTATATCCTTTCCTTAAAATACTCACAATTTTTTCCATCCTATTTTCTGAGAATATAAAGGCAGTCAGAAGAGAATGGTCGACACTCCTGCCCTCATAGCTGCCAAACAACCAGCTTCTGTACTCTCTCCTTCCTTTACCATGGAATAATTATCGTTGCCAAAAATAAAACCATCTCCTCCACTGTGCCCTTTCAGCCAGTCAACGACGTTGTTCAGCAGCCTCCCCTGCTTCTGTACTATTGCTTACTGCCCCTCTTTACTAGATCATTTCCATCAGCATTCACATGTCTTATAATTTCTTCCATTTAAAAAAACAAAAACAAAAATGATTTTTCCTTTACCTACACATAGAGAGTACATTTTTGTTCCTATTTATAACAACACTTTCAGAAAAAGTGGTCTGTATTTTCTGTCTTAAGCTTTTCTGTTCCTTTTCAAACTTGTTAAAATGCGAGCTCTGAATGAAGAGACCCCCACCCCACAAACAGGCTTTGTGTGAGCAACATGGCTGTTTATTCACCTGGATGAGGGTGGGCTGAGTCAGAAAAGAGAGTCAGTGGAGGAAAGTGGGATAGGATGGTTTTATAGGTTTGGGGTAGGCAGTGGAAAGCTACAGAAGTTACAGCTTAGGATGGTTTTTGCAAGCTGAGAGGGGGTTGTAGGTCGGAGTCAAGAGGTTGACCAAGGTCAGTTACAAAGTCCAATTGCCTTATCAATTGAGGTGGGAATAAGGAACAACAGAGAATGTCTCAAAGTTAATTAGGTGCCACAGGGGTTGATCATTCTTCCTCTTTTCATGGTCTTCCAGTTACTTCAGATTTTCTAATACTGGGAGACCATCCAATGGTCAAGGAAGTTGCCATGGCATCCATGGCACCATCAGTCAGCCTAAAAGTCCTTACAAAACTTATATCAGCCAGGCTTTCATCTTCACAACTCCATAGAAAATGTTCTTTTGAATGCCACCAATGTCTTCCACATTGAGAAATCCAGTGTTTATTCCCCTGTCTTCAGCTGGCTTGACCTCAGCAACATTTGACATAGATGATTAATCTGCTTCCTGAAATATTTTTTTTCACTTCCTATACAAAGGACACATTTTAACATGGCTTTTTGTTTTACTTCATGGGCCACTTCATATTATTCTCCACTAGTTTCTCCCCCAATCAACTTATTTTTTTATGCTCGGGGGATCTCAGGTTTTGAATCTCCTCTCTTAGCATCTCTAATTAATACAGTAGTCCCCCACTTATCCACAGTTTTACCTTCCACAGTCTCAGTTACCTATGTCTACAGGGTCTGAAAAGATTAAATGAAAACTTCCAGAAATAAACAACTCGTAAGTTTTAAATTGTTGTGTTCTGGGTAGCATAATGAACTATCTCACATGCTTATATATTCTTTTGAAAACTAATTAGGATCTTTGTCAGGTTTATGACCCAGGAATGTCTTTTCTCAAGCATCTGGAAGCCATTTGTTTGAAATGTAAACAATAAGGAAGATAACCCCAGATTCCAGCTTCTATGGGAATATAAAAGGCTAACCTAGGTGAACATATGACTCTAAGTAGTGGAATACTTCCAGTTGTAAAGAAAACATTAGTTTTCCCTCTGAATAAGTACAATTAACTAATGCAGATTATCATCCCCATTGCCATGCTGACTTTAGGATGAACTATGACAAATGATGCTGTCAAATCTTCTTTCCGAAAAACTAGTAATCATTTATTTTGAAAACATGTATGTAATGACTTGGGTCTGCTTCACTATATTAAAAAAAGGCTGAGTTATTTTTTGTCTTTGCAATCTCTTAGCAGATTGTACTATACGTCACATTCTGATTTAAACTTATTCAATAATAAACTGTTTTGTTTCTCTATTACTTTTGTGGAAAGGATTTTTGAGTTGGGTGGAAGTAGTAACTGTATGAAGCAACTACCACTGCAGGACCAGAAAAGGATAATGATGATATTAAAGAAAACATAAATCTTGGAGTCCAAAGTTAATAGGGTGCTTGTTTCCTCACAACTTAAGCAACAAATTATGTTTTCTTGCTTTTGAGTTTTTGCTTTTCTAATATAAGAAAAATGGTAGAATATTTTTAATTTTAATTTCTTTCATGACTGAATTTTGCATATCTTCAGGTGTTTAAAAGCCATTTTTATAGCTTTTTCTGTGAATTGTTTACTTCATTTTTTCTCAGGCTTTTGGTTTTTTTTGCTTTTGTCCCCTCAATTTTAAAGAACAATATAATTTTCCAAACTTTTAAAATTTTATATAGTGCTAACTATACCAGGAAAAGACATATTAAAGAGCTTGCTTTCACACCTGGGCCAAAAATTTAGAGGAGGAGCACACAATGTCCTTGGCTTACACGGCAGATATTGAAGGCGAAAGAAAGAAGTTCTTCCAGAAAGACTGAAACTCTTTGATCTATTTCTCCCTTTCACTTGAAAATTCTTCTGATGATAAATATGAGGCTTTGGGATACAAATTAACACAAGAGAATACTTTCCTTGTAGAGTCCAAACATAGTTTGCATATAGCTGCGTTGTACGGTGAATTGATGTAGTCAGTTGTTTCCTGAAGGTATTTTTTCTGGAGGGTTCAGCTATTTTCTGGAAAATAGCAGCATATTTATATATCTTTTTGAGATGACTCATTCTCTCTGAAAAATGCTATGATAAACTCATCCAGTATTTAAACAGAAACTAATCTACAAATTGTGTGACATTTAAGCCACATAGTTGAATCTTGGCATGAAGTCATAAGCTTTTGTGGTTTGCATACTCATAATTATCTATATATTAAGAAATACCCCAGGAATCTCTATGCTTAATATGGCAAACTTATGATGTGGTTAGCCTCTAACCACATTTCAAGACCTTATTTTTTTCTTCTGTTTCTCAGTGGATTTCTTTGAAGGCATACCCTGGAAACAGAAGTTAAAAGAAGTTAGGCCATGTCTAATTAATGTCATATGTCTTATAGGGTAGGATCAGATATCTAAGTATATTGTATATACACTGTAGAAAGGTGTATTTTGCTGGTTTAGGCCGTAGTGTTCTATAAATGTAAATTAGGTCAAGTGGTATACATATTTTTCATTTGTTTTGTCAATTATTGAGAAAAATGTTGAAATTACTATTCAAAACTGTGGATTTGAGTATTTCTACTTGCAGAGCCGTCTGATTTTGGTTTATGCATAATTAGATGCATTATTGTTTAGGAATGTTATAGCCTCTTAAAGTGACCCCTTTATCATTATGAAACAAACTTCTTTATTTCTGGTAATGTCCTTTGCTCTTAAAATTACTTTGAAAATAATATAGCCACTGACAATTAATTGTATTTAGTGTTTGCATAGTATATTGTTTATGATCCTTTCAATTTTATCCATTTTGTGTTTCTTATATTGGAAGTGAATTTCCCAAAGGTTCATATACTCTGGTCTTGCTTTTTATCCAATCTCTTTGAAGGATTTCCTTTAACATTTCTTGCATTTATTGTACTGTGAGCCTGATGGTGATAGATTATATTCACTTTTGTGTAACCGTTTTTATTTTACATCCATTTTTGAGACATTTTCACTGGGTATCTTAGTTAGCTCAGGCTACCACAACACAATCACATAGACTGGGTAGCTTAAATAACAGAAAATTACTTTCTTACATTTCTGGAGGTTGGAAGTCAAAGACAAGACAACAGCATGGAGACCTTCTGGTGAGTGGTCTCTCTTTGAATAGTAAGATGGCTGCATTCTTGCTATGTTCTCACATGGTAAAGAGAGGGGGAGCAAGAGAGAGAGAGAGAGAGAGAGAGAGAGAGCACGCTCTGTCACTCTTAAAAGAGCACTAATTCCATCATGAGGGTCCTACATTCATGACATCATCTAAAACTAATTATCTTTCAAAGGCCTCAACACGAATGGATGTTGAATTTTACCAAGTCTTTTCTGCATCCTTTTAGATGAACATGTGATTTTTAGTTCTGTTTATGAGATGAATCACATTTATTGATTTGTACATGTTGAACCAATCTTGTATCCCAGGGATAAAGTCTACTTGATGTCTAGGAGTACAACTAACGAGGGAAGGGAAGGAGTACTACAAATGGCTACTCTAGGAAATCAGAGATGACACAAACAAATGGAAAAACTTTCCATGCTCATGTATAGAAAGAATTAGTATTGTTAATATGGCCGTATGACCCAAAGAAATATATAAATTCAGTGTTATTCCTATTATCATTGGGGTTTTCACAGAACTAGAAAAAAATATTTAAAAATTTATATGGAACCAAAAAAGAGTCCAAATAGCCAAAGTAATCCACAGCAAAAAGAACCAAGCTGAAGACATCATGCTACCTGACTTCAAACTATACTACAGTTCTACGGTAACCAGAACAGCACAGTACTGGTACAAAAACAGCCAAATAGACCAAGAGAAGAGACTAGATAACCCATAAATAAGACCACACACCTACAACTATCTGATCTTTGATGAAATTGATAAAAACAAGCAATAAGGAAAGGATTCTCTGTTCAATAAATGTGCTGGGATATCTGGCTAGCCATATGCAGAAGATTGCAACTGAACTCCTTTCTTACATAATGTACAAAAATTAACTCAAGGCAGATTAAGTACTTAAATATAAGACCCAAAACTATAAAATCCTGGAAGTCAATCTGGGAAATGACATTCAGGACATAGGCATGGCAAATATTTCATGAAAAAGACACCAGAGGCAATCACAACCAAAGCAAAAATGGACAAATGTGATCCCATTAAACTAAAGAGTTTCTGCACAGAAAAGAAACTATCAACAAGCCGACAACCTACAGAATGGGAGAAAATATTTGCAAATTATACATCTGACAAAGGTCTAATACCCATCATCTATAAAGAA
>NW_016107866.1:322176-326746 GCF_001604975.1 Cebus imitator
TCTTGTTACCCAGGCTGGAGTGCAATGGCGTGATCTCGGCTCACCGCAACCTCCGCCTCCTGGGTTCAGGCAATTCTCCTGCCTCAGCCTCCTGAGTAGCTGGGACTACAGGCTCGCGCCACCATGCCCAGCTAATTTTTTGTAGTTTTTTAGTGGAGACGGGGTTTCACCATGTTGACCAGCATGGTCTCGATCTCTTAACCTCGTTAAGAGGTGATCCACCGGCCTTGGCCTCCCAAAGTGCTGGGATTACAGGCGTGAGCCACCGCGCCCGGCCTATTGCTTGTTTTTATCAATTTCAACAAAGATCAGATAGTTGTAGGTGTGTGGTCTTATTTATGGGTTATCTAGTCTCTTCTAATGCAGTAACAGAAAACCAAATACTGGATTTTATCACTTATGATTGGAGGCTAAATGATGAAAACACATGTACGCATAGAGGGGAACAACACACACTGGAGCCTATTGGAGGGTAGAGAGTAAGAAGAGGGACAAGATTAGAAAAAATAATTAATGAGTACTATGCTTAATACTTCGATGATGAAATAATCTGTACAACAAACTTCCATGACACAAGTTTACTTAAGTAACAAACCTGCACATGCACCCTTAAACTCAAAATGAAAGTTCCAAAAAAAAAAAAAAAATTAGGAACTCCGTTTGTATAAAATAGTAGGATCCTACAATCAGCTTGGAGGACATTGGAGTTATAATCTAATCTAATCTTGCCTCATAGCACTGAAGGAAAATTCAAAGGCATACAGGTATCATGCACGCAGGTAATAATATCTGACCCATTTCACTGAATGAGCAAACCCAATGACAAAGTGACAGTGGCCTTGGTGAACTGGAAAAAGTATGCCCAGTATAAAATCCAAAGAAGCAGTGGATTGTTGATAAGAGGAATATGAGAACAGGACAACCATGTTTGAGTTTTCAAAATCAGCAGGCAATTTACTCTGCGTGTGAGATTGTGTGTGAGTGTATGTGTGTGTGTGTCTGTGTGTGAATTCCCAAGTTTCTAACTTTTGATCAAAGATTATTGTTTCTTCTGCACGTTGTGTGGGCCGAACAGCCCAATGGTGGGCCAATGATTTGCAAGTCTTTAACTTATATAGAAAAACTGACTTCCTCCATTTTCTGGAACACATGCTGCATAGACATGGGACTGAAACATTCAGGCAAAAAGTGAAAGACCAAGGCAATCATCTATGGAAGAGAAGATTAAAATTACACTGTAATAAAACAACCCCAATATTTAGACTCAAGAGGAAAAATTTTGAAAGCATTTTCTCCAAATAGCTTCACTGTTGTTCACCTATAATCAAAAGAGCTGATGACTGGACTGTTTTATCCGCAGATGAATAAAACTAACCATTTTTAAATTTAAAAAAAAAAAAACTTTCTGAATATATTGAAATATTCCTTAATATAATATTACTAGGTGAATAATGTGTCATTTTACTTATTCTATAGTGAAAATGTTGATTTTCTACAGATAACTAATAGAAGAGAATAGAAATTTATTCTGTGAACTGTGAATCTTCCCAAGACACTATGCCTGAAAAGTGTAGTTTTATTCCAAAGCTATTTATAAGCCTTGGCCAAAATTAAAATTGTCTCTAATTTACTGAAAGAAATTTTAAATATGTCACTATTTTGAACAAAGTAACTTTTTTCAGGAATGCACTTTAAGAGAATACGAAAAAATGCATAATAAAAATGAATTATGTTAATTTTTAGCTAAAGAATCATGAAATATTAAACAATTTTTAGATATTTTAAGTAGAAAATTAATTTGTCTCTTTAATTTAAGCACACATTTTAAGTTTGGTAAGTAATATAGTTTAGACATTTGTCCCCTGCAAATCTCATACTAAAATTTGATCCCAAATATTAGAGTTTGGTCCTAATGGGAGGTGTTTGGGTCATGAAGGAGGAGTGTGTTCTCACTTTCTTAGTTTTCAGGAGAACTGATTGTTATAAAGAGCCTGGCACCTCTCTCCCCACACTCTTCCTCTCTTGCCATGTGATATCTACTCCCTTTCACCTTATGCCATAAGTGGAAGCTTCCTGAGGCCTGAGAAACAGATACTGACACCATAGTTTCTTGTATAGCCTGCAAGAATGTGAGCCAAGGCCTTTATAAGGCCAAGTTATCTAAAAGTTTATCAGAATTAGATATATAATAATGATTCACATTGAGTAATTTTATTTTTTTCTCAGTCTTATTGTGATTATTTGGTATCCAATCCCAGAAGTTGTGTAATGCTTAATTTCTCACGCCAGTCTTGTTACAGAGAAAAGTGGCAGTATATAATGTAACTTGTTCTTCACGATCTGTTCCAATGCTTGTGATGATTCCATAGCATTTAAGAGAATTCATACAATAATATGATTTACATACGCCAAATGCTATGATTTTTATTACTTTTTTTCTCCTCATCTATGTGTACTAAATTCATTTGTCATGTGCATTCTGGCCAAACAGACTACCTGTTTTGCTTTCAGATTTGTTCTCTACCAATGCCCCACACTTCTGACAGGACACTGCCTTCTGGATTTGTAGAAAGGTCACCAGTAGCAAACTCCAGTGGAAATTGGGAGGGATAAGAGTAGGGGAGAAGCTTAGGTATCCCACCATTTGCTGTGGCATTTAACATCTCTTCCTCAGCCTCAATGCTGCCAAATGGCTCAGATTTTTCAGCTCTGATAACAAAATCTGCATTTAGTCCCTATAGCACTAGCAAGAGGAGTACCTCTTATTATTCATAATTTTGGGTTTGTTTAGTCTCTTGGCACTTCCATCTTCAGTGTAATCATTTATCTTCATTAAACATTCTCTAAGACTTTGAAGTGAGTGATTTCTGCTTCCTTTAATATACCTGCCCAAATACAGGACTCGACATAGTTCCAATGACATCAATTAATAGCACATACCCTTTAATATATAGTAAGACTGTTCTAGATAAATAAAAATTAAAATGGTTTCATGGACATAAAGTCTTGTGGTTTTGAATTATTCTGAAGCTCTGTAAGTTGTATGCACAATGTCCAGTCCAGAGAAACAAAGCACTTACAGACCCTGTACAGCACCTACAGGGATATTAGTCACTTCATTAATCAGTCACAGACAGAAAATATGTTTTACGTTTTAGGCCTGGTCACAAGAACTCTACTTACTGATGAAATCTTTAAAAAAAAAGTTTTATTGTCAAGCTTCAGGTAGTTTAAAGTGAAAAATATTATACAGACATTCATATGGTGAGATTTTGTTAACTAAGAGATAGCTTTTATGAAATGATGTGGTTGTTTTTCTTTAAATTTATGTGTTAGTTAATATGTTTAAAACTGTAATACCCCCAAAAATATTTGATAGAAAAGTTCTTACTGACATTAAAATATGTGTATGTGAAATAAGACTTGCAAATATTTAAAAAATTCTTAACCACTGCAAGCTGCCATTTTCTGATGCATATACAATGCCACTCATATTTAAAATTAGAAAGAGAGAAATACTTTACAATCTATTTCTCACTAAAAACCTAGACTATAAAACTTCAAATAAACAATAGCAAAGCTTCTAAAAAGCCCCAATCCAAATAAGTACATACTGATTAATATTTTACAGTATTTTTCTAAGAAAATGTTAGCAAATACTAGTAGTGGAGTCAGTTTTTCCTGAGAAATCTTCTTTTTTTTTAACTTTCTTATGTTGGATTTCATATTCTCAGTGGTTATAGCCGATTTCAACTGTTCTTTAGTTAGTTTCCTGGTTGCTCACAAAGATTTTCCTGCATGCTATTGCTCTCCAGAATATACCAACGTTCATATAGACTTCTCAATGAATGGCACAGAAAGATTCCTTTTAAGGTAAGTTTCTAGTTACTACTATTGTATAAGCAGATATTTTTATCAACTCAATCAAAAATTTAGGAAGACACTTAAAAAATCTTGTGATATTTATTTGAATGTAAATTATGAGGAATATATAATATTATTACGAAAGAAGAAACCATAAATTATACTTTTCCACCCATTTTCTGTGGGGAGATAAAAGGAAAATCAACCAATTTTCTAAGATGGGTGAAGACTTTTATGAGAAAGTGCTTCCTTATAAATATTTTAGTCTTATTCTTTTCAAAATATAAAAGAAATCCTTTTCTTCTAGCAATTTCTAAAAATGTAGATGATGTATTCTAAAAAGGGCAGCAACTGAAACCTTCTGTGTCTTGAAGACAACATTTTTATTCTGATTATAAAACAACTCAATATTTTCTTTTAAAAAAATTCAGCATATGAAGACTGCACACAAAAGCAACTAGAGAGTAGACTACTGACAATTCAAGGTATCTGAATATCAATTTGTCATGTCAAAGTCAGATCTTACTGAATAGGCCAATAATACCAACATCATTGAGTGTCCAATGAACTCTCACTGCATATATATTAATTCCAATGTTTATTTTAAACTTTACTGGGGTATAGCTGACATGCAATAAGCTACACATATTTAAGGGCCATAATTTGTTGAGTTTTGACATATTTATATATATATATATATATATAT
>NW_016107866.1:326786-409308 GCF_001604975.1 Cebus imitator
ATATATATATATATATATATATATGTTTATATATATATGTTCCCCCATTACTTACTTCCCCCATCAGAGTGGTACATTTACTACAATTGATGAACTTACATCTACATCATAATCACACAAAGTCAACAGTTTATATTAGGGTTTACTCTTGGTATTGTACCTTCTGCAGGTTTGAACAAATGCCCAGTCACATGTATTTACTATCATAATATCATACAGAATATTTTTTACTGCCCAGAGTAAATCTGTGCATTGCCTAGTTATTGCTCTCCATTCTACCTTTTTGCTGTCTCCATAGTTTTGCCTTTTCCAGAATATCACATAGTTGGAATTATATAGCATATAAGCTTCTCAAATTGACTTGTTTTGCTTTTCATAGTTTTATAGCTTATTTCTCTTTATTACTGAATAGTATTCTATTTTCTGGATGTCTTTATAGTTTACTCATTCACCCACTGAAGAACATCTTGGTTGATTGTAAGACTGGCAATTATAAATAAATCTGTGAATATCTATATGCATGTTTTTGTGAGGACCAATGCTTTCAACTCATTTGGGTAGGCACCATAGAGCAATAATTTTTGTATTTTATGTTTCACGCTTTTTGAGTTTTAAGAAACTTTTGCCTATCCTAAGTTTCCATGATTTTCTATTCCATTTTCTTCTAGAAGTTTTCATAGTCTTAGGTTTTACATTTATATTTATGATCAAATTTTAGGATTTTTTTTAAGTAACCAGGGTTTTATTTGAAACTTGCAAGCTAATATTTGAACTCTGTTTTATCTCTCTGTCATTTACACAATCAGATAAGTCATTGAGGTCATATATAATCTCTGTAATTTGTATGTTTCTGAGCCTCATATTTCTTACATAATAACCTGCTAATTCTATCCTTCTCCAATTTATATACTGAAGATAACAACCGATAATAATAATAATATATGGTGGATATATGTTGAGTAATATTCAGTACCAACAGGTTTTACTTATTATTTCATTGACTCTTCCCAACAAATGTATTGTATATATTATAGTATTCCCATTTGTACAGGTGAGAAAATTATAACTCAGAGAAGTTAAATAACTTATTCAAAGTTGCACATTTAGTAACTGGCAAAAGCTAAAAATTGGACACGTTCTGATGCTGCATTGTCAAATTTTAACCACTGCTCCCTTAATCCTTTTGAAATGACAATTTTCTAAACTCTACTGTATTTTCAAATCACTTTTTAAACACTCCATTACATCATTATCTAAAGTCAAACACATCTCATTTCTTAAAATATGTGGCCTCTCCTGTGGTCTTCCAAAATGGTGCTGCTTATTTTTCCCAAGTTTTGTATACTTATGAGCATTTTCCTAGGTTCAACTTGTTTGCCCTCATCTATGTCTGATTGTCTGTAACTTTTTCTTCCCTCATTTTCCGGCCAAACTTGTTTGCTCACTCGTATCTGACTCCATAGTTTTTTCTTCACATTTCTTGAATATTATATCCCTAACTCGCAAATCATTTTATCCACAGAAAATTTCATAATGAATAGAAAAATATGTAGCTTAGTTACCGAGCACTTGCTTTGTCTAGGCACTAGGCTATGTAATTTTTATAGTAATATCTTCTAATACGTTACAACCTTATGAAACAAGTATAATTATTATTTGAACTTTACAAATGAAGAAACTGAATTGGCCACTAATTTGGCCATAGTTTAAAGAAACAATAGAGCCAGGATTTGATCCAGGTTGGGTGTTTCTTCATTTCTTACACTCTATTTTCTAAGAGTATAACAGAAAAAAGTAACAGCTTTTTCCAGCTAGCAAGTCTCCTGACAAACTTTTTTTTTTCCTACAGGTGAATGTGGCTGATTCTGTAGTCTTGGGGAGAGTGTTTAGCACCATGAAAAAATAAATAGTATTTTCTGTCAAAAACAAGTTATATAAATTTATAACAGTTAATGAAATTTTGAGGAAAACTTGGGGAAGGAGGAAAAAATAGATAACGATTTCTATTAAGAGTGACCACTGCTTCAACCTGGCCTCAGGTTACATACTCCACTCCTAGCAAGCCTTTAACTGGCAGGGCTAAATCAATTTTCATTAACAAGGATTTTCATGCTTCACCTTAAATTGTCTTCAGTCAAAAAGAGGAGGAATCTCATTCTTCAGTCTAAATACCATCCACGTTCCTTCCACGGAATAATTGAAAATGGAAATGGACATTCTGTTAGAATAACAAGAACTCCAAACTTCCTGAACACACTTTCAAAAATGAAGTAATATGATTCTTATAGGTCAAGATGAATCAATGACAATACTCCACAGTACAATACAGGAATCTGAGTTATTCAGTCTTAATTTGTACGATGTCAAGACTCCATCAGTCCAGTTCAGATAACTACAATCCCAGTTCTGTTTAGTTCTTTGTCACATTCTTTCTGTCAGCTAGATATAGAAAGAATAATACACTAATGCATGCCTTTTATTTTACCTCAGTTTTGTAATTTTCTGCTTGCAAATACATTGAACTGATTTAACTGAACTACCTTATTATTTGTCTTCAAAATTTACATCTTCAGTGTTTACATAGCTAATAATTGATATGAGAATTTTAAAGCCAGAAACACCTTGAAAATTAACCCATTTTTCAGGCAAGAAATATGTTCTTCTAGATAGTTATATGATGTAAGCTTACACATACAGTTAATGGCAGTGTTTTAACTAGAATAAAACACCTTCTATATCTAAATTTGGAGACATATTTCTAGGAAATTTTACAGAATTTTGTTTTTTAGCTTACAGCTCTTACCCTTAAGAAGAGTTAACAGGGATGGGGAAAATTAATTTCTATTAGAGAAGAACAGATGTTATGACATTATTTATGTGGCATTCAGAAAAATATCAAAAAGTATATAAATATATGTACATATACTGAAAAGCAAAAAAAAATTAAGTCTGTATCTATGATATATGATTGTTAGAAAATGAGAATTACAATTATAATTTCTGAGTTTTTGTGTGCTAGGGCTCTAAAACAGAACACTTATTCTGTAAAGGTTCAGATAGTAAATATTGTCAGCTCTGTGGGCCATATGGTCTATCATAATTACTGCAATTTGTTGTTGTTGTGAGAAAGTGGCCATAGACAATATGTAAATGAATATGGCTGTGTTCCCATAGAACTATATTTACAAAAGCTGGAGCCAGGCTGTAATTTTCCAACTCCTGCTCTAGACTGATGCATGAATTCTTTCATTGGGTTAATTATTCTTTAAATATTGATTGAGCTAGTACTTTATGCCAATATCTGTTCTAGGCTTTGAAGATAGAGCAGCCAAAAAACTACCTGTTGCATGAAACTCAGAGTTTAGTCACAATAAATTAATAATTGACTATGTTGTAATTAATAGCAATAAATTAACAACTGAATGTAGAGTATATTAGGTGAGGATAAGCACCAACAAAAAAAACACAGAAATAAAGTGATAGAGTGTGAAAGGACAAGGAAGGGTTTGCGAATTTAGAAAGTAGGGGCAAGAAATCCTCTTTGATGAGCAGAAAACAGCATCATGTGATTACAAGGACTATGTTGATATTTGCCAAGTTTATTTACAAGTCCTGTGTAGAAAAGCTATTTTATTTCTCTGCTGTTATTGGTGTTTATCCTTCTCTCTCTTATTTTTCAGTTCTTTTAAATGCCTGCTTGTAGGCATTCAGAATACCTCCTTGCATGGTCTAACAACCTGAGGTGCCGTACTCTTTCTGTGCAGAGATACTGGTGTAGGGGGCCCTCTATGTTTTACATCTAGGTGGATCTCCAGGTAGTTGGAGAACTTGCTCACCTTGATCAGAAGCCTAATCCATCCCACCCCTTCTGTGTATAGATTGTGGAGCAGTGGGACTCTCTCTGGTTCATGCTCAGGCAGATCTGCAGGCATTCAGAGCACCTGCTTGCCTGGTTCAGCAGCCTGACTCATTCTACTCTTCCTTTACAGAGATCCTAGTGCAGGGTAAGGGCTTCACCACTCCAAGTTCAGGCAGATCTCCAGGCATTCAAAGCACCTCCTTTCTCATATTGGCAGTCTGAGCTGCCCCACGTTTCCTGAACAGAGATTGTAGTGCAGCAGCACCCTCTCTGCTTCATACCCAGGCAGTCAGAACACTTGTTTGCCTGGATTTCAAGCCTGAACTGCCCCACCTTTCCTGTGCAGAGATTGTGTTACAGAATGGCTCTCTGTATTTCATGCCTAGGCAGATCTAAAGGCATCTGAATCACACACTATCCTGGATTAAGAGTGTAGGCTGCTCCCATTGCCTGTTCTAAGAGCCTGGGGTCAAGAAGTTTTCCTGTCTCTATACCTAGGCACACCTCTTGGTGCTTGGTCACTGCTCACTGAATTCTCTCTCTGCACTGGTGTGTGTGCATGCCACTGGGGTACTTGTCATGTCTGGCCCACCTTACGCCCCTCCCGCCCCACCTCAGGGCTGAGCAGGTAGCTCAGACCACTGTACACTCCATGAATCAGTCCACTGAGTGAGGCAACAGAGAGCTTCTCCCAGTAAATGAAAGTCAAGTGTGTATATCTAGTCACATTGGCTACAGCTGGCTCTTACCTATAAGCACTATCTACTGGCTTATAGATTGAATTGTACAGCCTAATATAAAACATGCCCAAAGATGTTATAGGGCTATGGAAGCAAAGCCAAAATACCCTACTCAGCATTTTCTATAGTCACACCACCTGGAGAGGGGATGGTGAAAGGGAAAGTAAAAGAATAAATAAAAATTAAAAATTCTATCCAAACAAAACTAATTACAAAAATCAGAAGTATCAGTGTGTCCAGGTGAGAAGAAACCAGCACAAGAATTCTGGAACCATAAAAAATATGATTGTAGTGACATCATGAAAAGATCACATAACCAAAAGAGAAATTCAGAAATAACAGATAAAGAATTCAAACCATGGATTGCAAGGAAGATGAAGGAGACCAAGACAAGGTTTAAAGTCAACACAAGGGAACTTCTAAATTGATCCAGGAAATAAAGGAAGAGCTACACATCTTAAAAAGAAATGAATCAGAGCTTCTGGAATTGAAAAACTCAGCTGAGGAATTTCAAAATACAACTGAAAGCTTTATCAATAGACTGGACTAAGCAGAAGAATTTCAGCACAAATTTCAGAGCTCGAAACTGATCTTTCAAACTAACTCAGTAAAAAAAAAAAAAAAAAAAGAAAAAAGAAAAAAATTTAAAAGCGTACAGAATCTTCAAGAAAGACATGATTATATAAAACAACCAAGTCTAGGAATTACTGACATTTCTGAGAGAGAAGAGGAAAATGTAAACAACCTGGAAAACATATTTGAGGGAGTACTTCTAGAAAATTTTCCTAATTTTGACAGACAGGTAGACATCTAGACACAATAAATGCAGAAAACACCTGCAAGATACTATATAAACCCAACACCCCTAAGGCAAAGAATCACCAGACTGTCCAAGATCAAAGCTAACAAAAAAAAAACCTCAAGGGGAACGGAAGAGAAAGGTCAGATCATGCACAAAGGGAACCCCATCAGACTAATAGCAGACTTCTCAGCAGAAACCTCACAAGCCAGGAAAGATTGGTAGTTTATTATCAAGATTCTTAAAGCAATGAAATTCTAACCAAGAATTTTGTATCCCACCAAGCTAAACTTCATCACTGAAGGATAAGTAAAATCAGTGAAGGAGAAATAAAATCTATTCTAGTAAGTGCTAATGGAATTCATTACCATGAGACCATAAAACCATTTACAAGAGACCTTAAAAGCAGGGGTCCTCAACCCCTGGACTAGAGATCAATACCAACTGGTACTGATCTTTGGCCTGTTAGGTAACTGAGCTGCACAGCAGGAACTGACTGGTGGGCCAGGGAGTATTACTGCCTGAGCTTTACCTCCTGTCAGATCAGTGGTGATATTAGATTTTTATAGGAGCGCAAACCATATCGTGAACTGTGCATGCGAGGGATCTAGGTCGTGCCCCTTATGAGAATCTAACTAATGCCTGGATTTGAGGTGAAACAGTTTCATCCCAGAGCCATCACCCAACCCACATCCCCCACCATCCATGGAAAAATTGTCTTCATGAAACTGGTTCCTGGTACCAAAAATGTTTGGGACCACAGCTTAAAAAAATTCAAAACATGGAAACAAAAGAACAATATCTATTAGAATTGAAGAAACATGCTTATGAACATATCTGAGCAAGCATACAAAGCAACCACACAATACAAACTATAAAGCAACCAGCTAACAACATCACAAATAGGATCAAAATCTCACATATCAATATTAATCTTGAATGTAAACAATCTAAACACCTCACTTAAAAGGTAGAGTTGTAAATTAAATTTTTAAAAGACTCATTAATCTGCTGTCTTCAAGAGACCCATTTTGCTCATAATGACACCTACAGGATTAAAGGAAAGGGTGGAAGAAAGATCTATCATGCAAACAGAAAACAAAAAAGAATAGGCATCACTATTTTTATATCAGATAAAAGACACTTTCAACTAACAACAGCAAAAAAAGAACAAAGAAAGGCATTACATAATGATAAAGGGTTTGATTCAACAAGAAGACTTCACTATCATAAGTATAGATGCACCCAAAATTTTGGCACCCAGATTCATAAAACAACTGCTTCTAGACATGGGAAATAATTTAACAGCCACAGAAAAATAGTGGGGGACTTCAATAGACAGATCAAGATATTAAACTAACAAAGAAATTCCGGATTTAAATTCAACACCTGACCAACTGGACCTAATATACATCTACAAAGCACTTTACCCATCAACCACACAATGTACATTCTTCTCACCTGCATACAGAACATACTCTGATATTGACCACATGATCAGCTGTAAAGTCTCAATGAACTAAAAAAAAAACTGAAATCATACTAATGATACTGTCAGGCCACAGTGGAATCAAAATAAAAATAAATGCCAAGATCTATCAAAACCACATAATTACATAGAAACTAAACAACTTTCTCCTGAATGATTTTGATTAAACCATGAACTTAGGGCAAAAATTAAACAAATTATTTGAAACAAATAAAAAAGAGACACAACATAACAAAATCTCTCTGGAACACAGCAAAAGTAGTATTAAGAGAACATTTCATAGCACTAAATGCGTACCTCAAAAATTTAGGATGATCTCAAATTAATGAACTAATATCACACCTAGAGGAATTAGAAAAACAAGAACAAACTAGCCCAAAGCTAGCAGAATAAAATAACTAAATCAGAGCATACTGAACAAAATTGAGACCCAAAAATCCATACAAAGAATAAATAAAAGTTTTCTTTTTGAAAGGATAAACAAAATCAGTTGACAGCTAGCTAGAATACAAATCAAAAAAAGAGAGAAGATCCCAATAATCACAGTCAGAAATGACAAAAGTGACATTACAACCAATTTCACAGAAATACAAAAAATTCTTGGAGATGATAATTAATACATTTATGCATACAAACTGGAAAATCTAGAGAAAATGGGTAAATTCCTAGAAATGCACAACCTCCCAATATTGAACCAGGAAGAAATTGAAATTCTGAACAGATTAATATCAAGTTCTGATATTGAATCAGTAATAAAAACCTGCTAACCAAAAAAAGCCCATGACCAGATAGAGTCACAGCCAAATTCTATCAGGAATTAAAGAAGAGATGGTACCAATTCTACTGAAACTATTACAAAAAATTGAGGCTGGGCATGGTGGCTCAATAACCAAAAAAACTCCATGACCAGATAGAGTCACAGCTAAATTCTTTCACACACTTAAAGAAAAGATGGTAACAATTCTACTGAAACTATTACAAAAAATTGAGGCTGGGCATGGTGGCTCATGCCTATATTTCCTGAACTTTGGGAGACCAAGGCCAGAGGATCACCTGAGGTCAGGAGTTTGAGACCAGCCTGGCCAACATGATGAAACACTTAAAATACAAAAAATTAGCTGAGTGTGGTGGCACGTGCCTTTAATCATAGCTACTCAGGAGGCTGAGGCAGGAGAATCGCTTGAACCTGGGAGGCAGAAGTTGCAGTGAGCAAAGGTTGCACCATTTCACTCCAGCCTGCACATCAAGAGCAAAACCACATCTTAAAACAAACAACAAAAAAAAAAAAAACAAAAACAAAAAGCAAAACAAAAAGAAATCGAAGATGAGGAATTCCTCCTTAATATTTGAAGCCAGAATCACCCTAATACCAAAGCTTGGAAAATAAACTGTGTTAGTCTGTACTTTCACTGCTAATAAAGACATACCTGAGACTGAGTAATTTTGGTAATTTATGAAGAAAAATAGGTTTAATGCATTCACTGTTCCACATGGCTAGGGAGGCCTCACAATCATGAAGAGAGGTGAAGGAGGAGCAAAGTCATGTTTTATTTACATGGTGGCATTCAAGAGAGCATGTGCAGGGGAACTGCCTTTATAAAACCATCAGATTTCATGAAATTTTTTATTATCATGAGAACAGTCCAGGAGAACCTGCCCCATAATTCAATTACTTCCCACCAGGTCCCTCCCATGACATATGGGGATTATGGGAGTTAAAATTCAAGATGAGATTTGGGTGGGGACACAGCCAAACTCTATCAGACACAGTGGAAAAAACAAAAACTACGGGCCAATATCATTGATTAACATATTAATAGACAGAAAAATCCTCAACAAAATACTAGTATACCTACACCAGCAGTATATCAAAAAGTTAATTCACCACAATCAAGTAGGCTTTATTCCTGGGATGCAAGGTTAGTTCAACATTCACAAAACAATAAATGTAACTCACATAAAAACAGAATTAAAGACAAAAACAATATGATCATCTCAGTAGACATGGTAAAAGTCTTTGAAAAAAATACAATAAACCTTTCATGTTAAAAACTCTCAACAAACTAGGCCTCGAAGGAACATAACTCAAAGTAATAATAATCATTCTGAAAAACCCACAGCCAACATCATGCTGAACCAACAAAAGCTGGAACTATTCCCACTAAGAACTGAAACAAGACAAGAATCCCCACTCTTATCACTCCTAGTCATCATAGTACTGGAAGTCAGAGACAGAGCAGTGAAGCAAGAGAAAGAAATAAAAGGAATCCAAACAGGAACAGAAGAAAGCAAACTATCTCTCTTTGTGGATGACATGATTCTATACCTGAAAAACACTGAAGACTCATCCAAAAGGCACCTGGAACTAATAAATGCCTTTAGTAAAGTTTCAGGACACAAAATTATTCTACAAAAATCAGTAGCGTTTCTATACACCAATAACATTCAAGCTGAGAGCAAAATCAAGAACACAATTTCATTTCCAGTGGCCACAAACAAAATAAAATGCCTAGAAATACATCTAATTCATTAAGTGAAAGATATCTACAAGGAAAACTATAAAACATGGCTGAAATAAATCATATATAACACATACAAATGGCAAAATATTCCATGCTCATGGATTGGAAGAATAAATATCATTAAAATGACCATACTGTTCAAAATATTCTACAGATTTAATGCTATTCCTAACAACTAACAGTATTTTTCACAGAACTAGAAAAACATGATTCAAATTCATATGGAACCATAAGGAGCACAAACAGCCAAAGAAATCCTAAGCAAAAAGAACAAAGTGATACCTGACTTCAAACTATACTATAAGGCTGCAGTAACCAAAACAACATGGTACTGGTACAAAAACAGACACATAGAACAACAGGATAGAATACAGAATTCAGAAATAAATCCACACACCTATGCCATCTGATCTTTGACAAATTAGATGAAAATAAGCAATCAAGAAAGGACTTCATATTTAATAAATGATGCTAGGGTAACTTGCTAGCTATATGCAGAGGAATAAACTGGATCCCTACCTTTTATCATATACACAAATTAACTCAAGATGGATCAAATATTTAAATATAAAACTTCAAGGTATAAAAATTCTGGAAAAAAATTCTAGAAAATATCACCCTGGGCGTCAGCCTTGGAAAAGAATGTACAACAAATCCTTAAAAGCAATTGTGACCAAAAAAAAAAAAAATTTAAATAAATGAAAAAGCTTCTGCACAGTAAGAGAAACTATCAAAAGAGTGAACAGACAACCTCCAGAATGGGAGCAAATATTCACAAACTATGCATCTGACAAAGGTCAGCTATATAAAATCTAAAGAACTTAATAAGCAAAGCATAAATAACTCCATTAAAAAGTGGGCAAAAGACATTGAGACTCTGTCTCAAAAAAACAAAACAAATAACTCCGTTAAAAAGTAGGCAAAAGAAATGAACAAACACTTCTCAAAAGAAGACATGCAAGTAGCCAACATGCATATTACAAAATGCTAAACATTACTAATCATCAGAGAAATTCAATCAAAACCACAATGAGATACCATCCCGTACCAGTCAGAATGGTGATTATTTGAAAGCCAAACACATACACACACACAAACACACACACACGCCCACACACACTAGATCAGCTGGTAAAGCTATAAAGAAAAAGGAACACATACACTTTTACACTTTTCATGGGAACATATTTAGTTCAGCCACTATGGAAAGCAGTTTGAAGATTTCTCAAAAAACTTAGAACTACATTTGACGTAGCAGTTTCATTACTGGGTATCTATGGAAAAGAAGATAAGTAATTTTACCAGACACACAACATACACTCATATGAACATGGCAGTACTATTCACAATAGAAAAGTAATGGAATCAGCCTAGATGTCTATCAATAGTGAACTGGAGAAATCATATTTAGGCACAGATGTTATGGGCTAACCCTGGACCAAAGAGGATGGAACCAATGAATGATTTCCTCAGTCATCTGCAAGCCAGACAGTTCTGATATGCATTTAATCAAGTTTCTTATTAGCCTGGGTGGAACACATTAGATTTAAGTCCATAGTAGCCTTTTTTACCTCCCTGGTTTAACTTATTTCAGACAGGTCTCTCACTCCTATTCTCTAGAATCCATTTCCAATTAAATTACTTGCACAAAAGCCTTTTTTTTCTTCTGCTCTGGGGAAACCTAGGGCAAGATATGACAGAGACACACTAAATAATTCAAAAAATAAATGTACAATTATAACGAATATTTTAGAAAGCTATGTGACCATACTGCAGGTGTAGTTCACCAAGTCGAAAGAGTCCAGGAAGGCATCTGCTAGAAAATGGGGTCCGAGCTGATTGGGGTGAACAAGGTGAGTGGAAGGAGAAATCCAGGCAGAGGAAACAGTATGTGCAGAGAACTGGGGACACAGGCAGCTTTATAGTTCTGGGAGAAAGAGAAGCTGTCAATGTGGCTGTGATGCAGGAAGCCAGTGGTTAGAAAGGGGACCAGCTCTTGCAGGGAGTATTGTTGCTGGAGGGCTTAGGTGGGTTTCCAGATGCCTGAGGCCCAAGTCCCTGCCTGTGTTCCAGGTTCTTGACACTGCCTCAATAAATAATTCAGAGTTTGGGCTTCTAATTTTATGCTGCTACTAATTAGGGGGTAGAATAACGATGCAGATTTTGGAAAAAAAAAAAAAAGGTAGAGATTTCTTGGAATTGGGGTGCCACCCATTTTTATATTAAATATGGCCATGCTCCTATCTGTCATGATGCTGGTGGGTGTGTGACTTAGTATGATAATGAGCATATGATTAGGTCTGGGGTAGAGCATGGGTCAAACCCAACGCTATGTTGGACACAAGTAGTTTCAACCAGCTTAGCTCACATCTTGTTTGTTAAGATCTTATCAGCCCAGGTTTGGCCTTGTCCTTGCAGCTAGTTTGAACAGCTCCTTTCTTGCTGCTGTGTGAAATTGCTGCTTATTTTCCCACTTCTCCTGTGACCACCCAGCATTCTTATTTTATAGGTGTTTATTTAATTAGGAGGTAGAATAATCATTAGATATTCTGGAAAAGGAGGGGATTTCAGGGACTCCTGGTTACTGATCTCTTTCTCCCTTATTTGGGTTTTCCCAGAAGAGTCATGGACATGTCATCCTGATGGGTTTAAGCCATGTTCTCTCCCTTATTTTGGGTTTTCTGTTATCCTGTAGTTTCTTTGCCTAGTTCTTGTTTTGGCAATTGTTCGGGTTTTTCCATCCTTCTGCAACAACCTAGATCTATTCCTATTTTAGTATGGGCCAATTATGGGTCAATTTTGGTTATTCTTAAGGGCCATAGAAAACTATTTAAGGGTTTGAAACAGAAGAGCTTTAAACATATATATATATATATATATATATATATATATATATATATGTTTAAAGATCACTCTGGCTACCTAATGTGTAAAAGACAATAACCACAAAGTAATAGAAAACAATTTCAAGACAAAATCAGCCAATCTCTTCCCAAACATTATAACCGAACCTAATGTTCTCATTTGCTAACTCTCAGCTACTATTTCCCCATGTGAAAAACGAGGATCTCTAAAAAATTTTCAGTTCTAACAATCAGCGTTTTTCTTTTTCTACTTCAACTTCCCAATATTATGATTCAAAATAATGAGTTTCTCATTACATGCATAAACTTATATAAAAATAAATATTAATTTCGAGCTCCTGCCCTTCATAGCCCCTAGCAATTGCAGGCACTAATTAAGGTAGAGTTTTAGACATGATTTTAGCCCAGAGTTTTTGAATTATTTATGTCAAGTATTTAGTCAATAAATGTCAGCTATCATTAACAGTAATTAATTAATATTAAACAATACTAATTCAAGTAGCATTTTTCCACTAGATTTTAGGTTGAAGGTAGGTGCTGTGCTTGATTCACTTATCTCCACAGCATCTAACACAGTTCATTTTACTTAGAAATCACTCAGTAAATAAGTTGATTAAATAAGTAGATGAATGAATGAATTTCTTCCCACTTGAATGAGGACAACGGATTTGGACCTCAGTCAAGTGGACAGAAATACATTCTTCATTTACTCAATCACTGTCACTTCTAGGTGAGAAACTGCCCATCTCAGTTGGTTCTCACTTTAGAATCTGCCCACTTATTAATTTTTTAAAAAATTGACATGAAATTGTATGTGTTTACTATATATGGCATGAAGTTTTGAAGTATATATACATTGTAAAATGACACAATCCAGCTAATTAACATATGTATTACCTCACCGAGTTATCACTCTTGTGGTGAGAACATTTTACAACTACTTTCTTAGCATTTTTCAAGAACACAATATATTAACTACAGTCACTATGTTGTATAATAATTCTCTTTTGATTGTGTTTCTTCTATGTAACTGAAATTTTATATCCTTTGACTCTGCCTATTTCTTTCTATCTTCTTTACCCATGTGCTTGTGCTGAAACACTCTGCTTCCCAAAATGCACAGATGATCAGAACTCATGTCAGTTGCAATCTACAAACTATGGCTACCGGACCATCTTAGAAATTCGAATGCTCATGTTTTACAACTATGTGTCTGCTTTTTAAAATAGATTACTATGCCAGGTTAAAAATATAAACCTAAGATATGCCTTTGATTCCTTATTAACAAATTATTTTTTCACATGGTGTTTTAACATATAAGGAGATTTTTAGAAGTTGTGTATGATTTAATACATGCTTTATAATTGCACAATATTAACTCTAATTCAAAATTAGAATTTACAGTATTTATTTTATGATTACATTTCCAAAGCTCTTAGACCACCACTTTTTTGCAGATGTTTCCCAGATCTCTATCTAGTTCTACACTGTAGTCCAATATGTTCATTTTCAGCTGGCTGTTTCTGCTTGATCTCTTCTGCTCTCAGGCCATGGCAGTGCTTTTGGGTAGAGGTGTGCGCTTCCATCGCCCACTGGTACAAGTTAAAAAGATATAAATATTTTTCTATTACTTTGTCTTTCACAAAGCACTTTCTATCTGATCCTCACAAAAATTCTGTAACATAACTTATTCCTACTTAGAGGAGAAAATTAACTTGAGGAAAAGAAAACGTAGGTGTCTTCTTTGAGGTTATGTTACGTAGATAACCCAGTGACTGACGTCCTTATAGAAAGGCCATGCAAAAACACAGTCACATATAGGGGGAAGACAGCTAGTTGAAGGTGGAAGCAGAGACTGAAATGATACAGCTACAAACGAAGGAATGCGAAGGATAACTGAAAATCACTACTGGCAAGGAAGAAGCAAGAAAGGATTCTTTCCTGGAGCTTTCAGAGGGAGCATGCCTTGTTAAAATCTTGATTTCAAACTCCCCACTTTCAGAATTATGAAAGAATAAATTTCTACTGTTTTAAGCCACCCAATTTTTGCTAATTTGTTGTGTCAGCCCTTTGAAACTAAAACGGGTGATTTCTTCTTTCACTCCACAAAAGTATTACATATTCAACAAAAAGCATAATTACCACACTGAGATGCATATACTGAACAGTAAACTGGCTCATTCACTATCAGAAGAACTTGATTCAGCATGTTAGGCTCAAAACAATTAAATCTGAATTCATGACTTAAACATATGGTAACTTTTCACACATCCCAAATTTAATTTAATTTCTATAGCATGGATGTTAAATCCATAGACCTATTATTTTTCAAAGAATTATATGCCTTGTTATATCTCAAGAATCTGTGCAACTTCCATGATTACAAAGAACTGAATCTTTGATTTCCAATGTAACTTTAGTTCTGAAAATTCTCTAATTATATTATATTACTAATAATTTTACTACCAATGGGATAATAATAGCTCTAAGAAAATGAATCAGTCATAATCATGATCATTACTCATATGATAAATGACAGCATATTTCAACTGATCTTCTGATAACAAATTATCAGAGTCCACAATAAATGTTTCCCCTTTTGGATAATCTAAATTTTTTTTAAAGGATCAAAATGTGATTAATTATTGACTTCATATTTAACTTAGGTTCATCCTAAGTACATGATCTTTAAGACTCATGTACTTTAAATTTAATATTTCAATTTTATTTCAAGTCACACAAATTAAAAATAAAAACCAATTTAAATAGTCATTAAAGAGGTCTCCAAACATAGTCTCATTATTTATATCTTTTTTAAAAAATAAGGAATACCTTTTTCAAAAATTCTTGAGGATTAAGGACCATTAAATTAATTCTGTGGTAAAATTTTATTTGTTTTTATAAAAGTTGAAACTGAAGGTGATTATCTCAACAAATTTTATGTTCTTCTAAAAGGAAAGAAATGGGCCCACTGAGGACTAACAAGGGCACCCTACAAAGTCAAGGGCATTAGAATTGCCAAAGAGCAAAATAACTCTTTCAAAGTATGCATGGGAGACATTAATGTTGCAAAATAACCATAGAAGGAGTCAATTATTTTACAAGTAACTGAGGGTGAGAGACACCTCTGTGACAAAGGAGAAATATGAAGCATATGAATACATAAAGGATTTGGGAGGATTTAATCTTAGGATAATAAAACGAGATAAAAGTGCCTTATCTTCTAACACTATATTTATTTAAATAAAATCATTGCATTCTGGCTAAAAAGTGTTTATACAAATATTTTGAAAAGAAGATAGAGAAGTGAGTAATCATAAAATAGTCCAATAAAATAAGAGTAACATAAAAGAACCATTACTATGAAGAAAATTAGATGTCACACAGAAAATATGCTGAGAAAAAAACATGAAAATTAATTATTAGGTTTAAATTGTGAGAATAGCTAAGAAAATACTGGACTAATGAGCAGCAGCAAGAGAAGACCACTCTAAAAATAGCCACAGGACATTATACTTGTTACGTTTTTTACTGAGATTTAAAAAATAGTGTGTACTTTTGTAAAAATTGTATACCTGAATTTTCTCAAAGTAGTTGGCAAATACAGTAATGTGTCACTTAATGACAGGTATAAACTTTGTGAAATGCAGTTTAGGTGATTTTGATATTGTACAAACCTAGATATATCATATAGTCTACTACACCCTAGGCTATGTGGTATAGCTATTGTAATATTATGGAACCACTTTTGTATATGTGGTTCATCATTGACTGAATCCTTGTTATACAGCATACGGCTGTACGTAGGAATAGGTGGAGACTCATAATCTAAATGTTAATTTATTACATAAATCAGCTTTTACTTAACTTGACTCTAGGGTTCTAATAAAAACAGATAACCTCTACCCTGGTACAATATCCTTATATTTCTAATATATTTTCAAAGTTTTGAATAATTATATAAAATACATAACAATTAAAATTCAAAATTAAGATGTTTCAAATATAGAAAATACGGTGTGTGACTGTGAAACCAAATGAAATTTCTGACTGTGTCCAAAAACAAACAAACAAAAAAGCTTTAAGTCATTTTGGGTCAGAGATTTCTGTGAGCCATTTAAATTGATAGATTTCTGTGAGTCACCAAAGAGCAAATGGATTTTCGGACTGTATAATCTAAGAACATATAAGTAATTGCGTCCACTTCTCCACTGAATACACCGCTTTTATATTTCAATACTAAATAGATGGTCTTACTGATCTCCTCAGCCTAAATAAATATTAAATAGGTTTCCTCCTGACTAAAAGTCTATGACCTCTCTTTTCTTGGAGCATTTACTAAAATATCTTGTATTTGTAAATTTCTTCTTTGCCCCTTTGAGATGTAAATCTTCTCATAAATTCTGGACAGCTTTACAACCCAGCAGTGTCCTTCCTAAGGATCTGGGAGCCATCACTTTGAAATATAATCACCAAGGAAGCCACTGCCTCTAACTCCCAGTCTTTGTGGTAGCATAGTAGTCTAACTTTGAAAAATGCCAATTAGCAAATACAAATGAACTAATAACATTGACCAACCGCCTACCTAACATCCTTATTTTATACCAGTTCACCTAGTTCTTAAACATTCTCCCACCTTTTTAAAGCAGTGTTGAGTGCAATCTCTGTCTCCCTTTGAAATAGTCTTGAATAAAGTCTTCTCACCTGTTTAACTTGTCTGATGCTATTTTTGCTTGGCAAAAGCTCTAGAAACTACATATCAAAAAATCTGTAAACAAACTTTTAAACATTCAGAAGACAAAAATTTAACAAAAAAGCTAAAACTAAAGTAACATTGAAGATAATAGGTGTCTGTTCCTAGCTTGTGATTGCCATTCAGTATTGGCTTAAGCTGAGGAAGTTCAATCTCATCACATGAATTCTGACCTGTTTCTAAACACTTCTCTCCCTCTAGGTGCTGATATTATAATTTAGAATTGTTATCTTAAACACAGTCTTCACACTATCTAGAATAATCATCGGAAAACAATGTGCCTGAAAGAGAGTTTTGTTCTTACTCCACTTATTTAAAAACAAAAAAAAAACAGAAACAAAAGACTAAAACAGGAGGCATTTTCCTTGCTTTTTAGTTTTGTGCTCCAACTGGGAATAATGCTCTGCCTTCAAACTAAGTCTGTATCCTGACACTCCCTTCCAACAGAGGAAGTAAATGTACTCCTTTAGACATCCCAGATTCTTCTGAAAACCTACTTATTTCTGACTGATAATTTAGACCCAAAATGTTGTAGGCATGTCTCATGTTCAGTATTATCTGGGGGCTTAATCTTCTATTCTTGGCATATAATCTAATCACTCCTCAGATTACATTATGTGCCAGAAATTGTTTTTTTTTTAAATTTTATTGCATTTTCGGTTTTGGGGTACATGTGAAGAACATGCAAGATTGTTGCATAGGCACACATGTGGCAGTGTGATATGCTGCCTTCCTCCCCATCACCCACATCTAGCCCTTCTCCCCATGCTATCCCTCCCCAACTCCCCTCCCCCCACCGTCCCTCCCCTATTTCCCCCCAACAGACCCCAGTGTATAGTGCTCCCCTCCCTGTGTCCATGTGTTCTCATTGTTCAACACCTGCCTATGAGTGAGAACATGTGGTGTTTGATTTTCTGCTCTTGTGTCAGTTTGCTGAGAATGATTGTTTCCAGGTTCTTCCATGTCCCTACAGAGGACACAAACTCATCGTTTTTGATGGCTGCATAATATTCCATGGTGTATATGTGCCACATTTTCCCTCTCCAGTCTATCATCGATGGGCATTTGGGTTGCTTCCAGGTCTTGGCTATTGTAAACAGTGCTGCAATGAACTTGTCCAACAAAATAAAGTTCTCTTTTTGTGTTAGGTTACATATTTCAACCTCCATTGATGTAGTCTTGTGACTAGCTCCTGCCAATGAAATGCAAATGAAATGATGTGTGCCACCTCCAGGCCAAGTTTTTTAGAGTTTGAGTGGTCTTTTTACATTGAGAGATCATAGTTGCTGGTGACGTCAATAAATTGTTTCTTCATTCATAGGTCTTTGCACCATGAAGAACCATAACTGATCTCAATAAAGAACACTCTGTATGACCCTGAGATGCTGGGGCTTGAAATGAATAGAGTAAAAGGAGAAGAAATTAGGTTGTGTCTCTTGTGAAAAGGATGTGAATGTGTTGTATATGCCAGGATGTAACAAGGATCCATTGAAAAAGAATGCAAATAGATACTTGCTGAGTAGGAAGTCTTATGGCTAATTGTTCACTGAAATTATTTCTCTCTCCTCTTAGGCATAGAGCTAAAGTAATATTGTAGCCTCTCTTGTGGACTGTGGCCATGCAGTTTATTCTCACCAGTGGAAAGTAAATTGAAGAGACATGCATTATTTCAAGGCCAAAGCTTTTATGGCGTTTAAGTTCCCCTTCGATGCTCTTTTTTATCGTTTTGACTGGCTTACATGGAGAATAAAAGACAAAACTGGAAGACTTTTCGAAGATGGCAGTCTCCTTCAGCCTGTATTCCTAAAGATTACACGAAAGAGAGATGACTCACTAATCTATTTACCTTCCCAGGAATATTATGAGGCAAATGAACTACTGTTTTCTAAACCTTTATGTTTTTGGGGGTCTCTGTTAAGTGTTACCCCAGTGGTTCTCAACAGGGGGCAATTTTGTCCCGCATGCGATATTTCACAATATCTAGAGAAATTTCACAATTTGGAGGTGAGGTCTATTGGCATCTTGTGGGTAGAAGTCAGGGACCCTACACTTCCTACGTGGCATAAGAAATTCTTCCCTCGATAAAGAGTTCTTCCACCCAGAATGTCAATAAAGCTAAGATCTTTCTTAACTAATAATGATCATTGCTTCATATATTTATGTTATGCTGCATCAGGAGCAAATGTGCTATGCCTCTTTTGAGAAATTAATTAACTCCTTTTGTAACAAGATGTCTTATTATGAATATTTCTATACTTATGAACATCGTTCAAATTGTGACACATCAATAATATCTAAATTCCCATATACCCAATTATAGCTAGATATTGTGTGTAAAGGATGGTATCCACACAATGTCATTTAAAAGGCAAGTGAGTATTCTACAACAATGGAGAAGGCTCACTGTCATTAGAATAACAGTAGGAAGTTAATATTTTATTGTCCTCAATTAAATTTCTGAAGGATCTAATCTAATTTAACTGACCAAATATACTCTCATGGCTTTATGAAGCCGATATGAAAGAATTTATTTGAAAGGCAACAGCAGTTTTTTAAGGTAGAGATTGACAGGGATTATCAGTGCAACAATGTAAGAGATATGAGGAAAAAGGAGAGACAAAGTGTGAGGTTGATGAAGCTGTGTAATGCAGTGATTGAAAATGGAAAGATTTAGTTCAAAATATGGGGGTTGGTGTAGTTAGTGACCAGAAAAAAAAATGAGTTGGGCATTTTTAGGTTCTTTCTGATTCAGATTCATGTAAGTGATAACAATTGTCAAGCACCAAAAATATTCAATTTCATTTGGAAACTGGCCACAGAACAAATGAGGTACAAAAGTTTAGTAGATGTATATGTTGACACTGTGTGGGAGGGGCAGAATTTTTTTTGTCTATAGTGGGATAAAATTCAGGTCCCATCAGACCTTGAGCAATGCCTCTTATGAACAGGAACTCATTGGATTACTGTTACTTGTCCTGACTTCCTTGCAAGGTGGAGAATAGAAGAGAGGCACAGTCTTTTGGGTTTTAACTTTTTTTTTTTTTTTACCCTCATGAGCTAAGATGAGTTCCTTGTGATGAGAAAGATCTAGGAAAGTAGTAATCTTGTTAGATTTATTTCAATTATAAGATGCATGAAGTTATATATTTATTATAAATAGCAATACAAAGTTTCCTCCGAAGAGGGGAAAAAACATCATAGGGAAATTTGGTGAGCTATAAAAAATTAAATTATAACAATTATTTTTATTACTTTATCTTGTAATTATATAAAACATTAAAATAAAGTAAAATTTTCAAGCTACTGAAGACTTTTAAAAAATGTGTATACTGTACAATCAAGATTTTACCACTTCTTTGATTTCTGGTGAAAACACAGCCTTACTAATTTAAATGGCCTACCCTCACTTCTTTTTAAAATTATAATGGCTTTAAATAAGTTTTAAAAACTGGTTTATAGTTTTAAGCTCCTGAAGGAAGTACTAAATATGGGAGGGAAAACCAGTACCAGCCACTGCAAAAACATACCAAATTGTAAAGACCATCAGCACTATGAAGAAACTTCATGAACTAATGCACAAAATAACCAGAACAAATTTACACATAACAATATTAACCTTAAATGTAAACATGCTAAATGCCTCAATTAAAAGACACAAACTGGCAAATTGACTAGAGTCAAGATCCAGTGGTGTCCTGTATTCAGGAGACCTATCCCACATGCAAAGACACATATAGGCTCAAAATAAAGGGATGGAAGAAGATTTACCAAGCAAAGGGAAAGGAAAAAAAAAAAAAAGCTGGAGTTGCAATCCTAGTCTCTGATATACAGACTTTAAACCAACAAAGATCAAAAAAGACAAAGAAGCACATCACATAATGATAAAAAGATCAATGCAACAAGAAGAGCTAACTGTCCTAAATATATATGCACCCAATACAGGAGTACCCAGATTCATAAAGCAAGTTTTTAGAGACCTACAAAGGGACTTAGACTCTCACATAATCTAGTGGGAAGCAACAACACCCCACTGTGAATATTAGACAGATCAAATATTAAGGATATCCAGGACTTGAACTCAGATCTGGACCAAGGGGACCTAATAGACATCTACAGAACTCTCCACCCCAAATCAACAGAATATACATTCTTCTCAGCACTACGTCACACTAAAAGTGACCACATAATTGGAAGTAAAACATTCTCAGCAGATGCAAAAGAATGGAAATCGTAACAAATAGTCTCTCATACCACAGTACAATCAAAACAAAACTCAGGACTAAGAAACTCACTCAGAACTGCCTAACGACATGGAAACTGAACAACCTGCTCCTGAATGACTACTGGGTAAATGATGAAATTAAGGCAGAAATAAATAAGTTCTTTGAATCCAGTGGGAACAAAGCCACAATGTATCAGAATCTCTGTTAAAGCAGTGTATAGAGGGAAATGTATAGCACCAAATGCCAACAGGAGAAAGCAGGAAAGATTTAAAATAGACACCCTCACATCACAATTAAAAGAACTAGAGAAGCAAGAGCAAACAAATTCAAAAGCTAGTAGAAGGCAAGAAATAATTAAGATCAGAGCAGAACTGAAGGAGATAGAGACAAAAAAAGACTTTTCAAAAAAATCAATGAATCCAGGAGCTGGTTTTTTGAAAAGGTTAACAAAATAGAGATACCACTAGGCAGACTAATAAAGAAGAAAAGAGGAAAGAATCAAATAAGACACAATAAGGCTGGGTGTGGTGACTCACGCTTGTAATCCCTGCACTTTGGGAGGCCAAGGATGGCAGATCACCTGAGGTCAAGAATTCATGACCAGTCTGGCCAACATGGTGAAACCTTGCCTCTAGTAAAACTACAAAAGAAATTAGCTGAGCATGGTGGCGAGCATCTGTAGTCCCAGCTACTCAGGAAGGTTAAAGCAGGAGAATCACTTGAACCCATGAGGTGGAGGTTGCAGTGAGCCAAGATTGTCCCACTGTACTCCATCCTGGGTAAAAGAGGGAGACTCCACCTCAAAACAAACAAACAAACAAGCAAACAAACACAATAAAAAATGATGCAGGGGATATCACTCCTTATCCCAAAGAAATACAAACTACCATCAGAGAATACTATAAACATCTCTACACAAATAAATGGGAAAATCTAGAAGAAATGGATAAATTCCAGGACACATACACCCTTCCAAAACTAAACCAGAAAGAAGTTGAATCCCTGAATAGACCAAAAACAAGGCAGGAATTAATAGCCTACCAACCAAAAAAAACCCAGGACCAGACGGATTCACAGCAGAATTCTATCAGAGGTACAAAGAGGAGCTGGTACCATTCCTTCTGAAACTATTCCAAACAAAACAAAAAGAGGGAATCCTCCCTAACTCATTTCATGAGGTGAGCATCATCCTGATAACAAAATCTGGCAGAGACACAACAAACAAAGAAAATTTCAGGCCAACATCTCTGATGAACATCAATGCAAAAATCCTCAACAAAATAGTGGCCAACCAAATCCAGCAACACATCAAAAAGCTTATCCACCACAATCAAGTAGGCTTCATCCCTAGGATGCAAGGATGATTCAATATATGCAAATCAATAAGCATAATTCATCAAATAAACAGAATCAATGACAAAAACCACATGATTATCTCAATAGATGCAGAAAAGGCCTTTGATAAAATTCAAAAGCTCTTCATGCTAAAAACTCTCAATAAACTAGATATTGATGGAAAGTAACTCAAAATAATAATACCTATTTATGACAAACCCACAGCCAATATCATACTGAATGGGCAAAAGCTGAAAGTATTTTCTTTGAAAACTGGCATGAGACAAGGATGCCCTACCTCACCACTCCTATTCCACATAGTATTGGAAGTTCTGGCCGGGGTAATCAGGCAAGAAAAAAAATAAAGCATATTCAAATAGGAAGAGAGGAAGTAAAATTCTCTCTGTTTGCAGATGACATAATTGTATATTTAGAAGATCCCATCATCTCAGCCCTAAATCACTTTAAGCTGATAAGCAACTTCAGCAAAGTCTCAGGATATAAGACCAATGTGCAAAAATCACAAGCATTCATATGCACCAATAATAGACAAACAGAGAGCCAAATCATGAGTGAACACCCATTTACAATTGCTACAAAATAATAAAATACTCGGAAAACAACTTAGAAGGGATGTGAAGGACCCTTTCAAGGAGAACTACAAACCACTGCTCAAGGAAATCAGAGAGGACACATACAAATGGAAAAACATTCCATGCTCATGGATAGAAAGAATCAATATTATGAAAATAAAATACTTTGGCCGTACTGCCCAAAGTAATTTATAGATTCAATGCTATCATCAAGCTACCATTGACTTTCTTCACAGAATTAGAAAAAAACTACTTTAAATTTTATATGGAAGCAAAAAAGAGCCCATATAGCCAAGACAATCCTAAGCAAAAAGAACAAAGCTGGAGGCATCACACTACCTGATTTCAAACTATACTCCAAGGCTATAGTAACCAAAACAGCATGGAACTGATACCAAAACATTATAGACCAATAGGACAGAACAGAAGCCTCAGAAATAATGCCCCACATCTACAACAATTTGATCTTTGACAAATCTGACAAAAACAAGCAATGGGGAAAGGATTCCCTATTTAATAAATGGTGTTGGGAAAACTGGTTATCCATATGCATAAAACTGAAACTGGACCCCTTCCTTACACTTTATACAAAAACTAACTCAAGATGGATTAAAGATTTAAACATAAGACCTAAAACAATAAAAACACTAGAAGAAAATTTAGGCAATACCATTCAGGATATAGGCATGGACAAAGACTGCATGATGAAAACACCAGAAGCAATGGCAAGAAAAGCCAAAATAGACAAATGGGATCTAATTAAATGAAAGAGTTTCTGCACAGTCAAAGGAAATATCATCAGAATGAACAGGCAACCTACAGAATGGGAGAAAATTTTTGCAATCTATCCATCTGACAAAGGGCTAATATCCAAATCTACAAGGAACTTAAACAAATTTACAAGAAAAAAACAACCCCATCAAAAATTGGGCGAAGGGTATGAACAGACACTTCTCAAAAGAAGACATTTATGCAGCCAACAAACATGAAAAAAAGCTCATCATCACTGGTCATTAGAGCAATACAAATCAAAACTACACTGAGATACCCTCTCATGCCAGTTGGAATGGCAATCATTAAAAAGTCAGCAAACAACAGATGTTGGAGAGGATGTGGAGAAATAGGAACACTTTTACACTGTTGGTAGCAGTGTAAATTAGTTCAACTATTGTGAATAACAGTGTGATGATTCCTCAAGGATCTTGAAAAAAAAGTACCATTTGATCCAACAATCCCATTACTGGGTATATATCCAAAGGATTATAAATCATTCTACTATAAAGACACATGTATACATATGTTTACTAAAGCACTGTTCACAATAGCAAAGACTTAGAACTCAACCAAATGCCCACCTATGATAGACTGGATAAAGAATATGTGGCACATATATACCATGGAATAATATGCAACCATAAAAAAGGATGAGTTCATGTCCTTTGCAGGGTCATGGATGAAGCTGGAAACCATCATTCTCAGCAAACTAACACAGGAACAGAAAACCAGACACCACATGTTCTCACTCATAAGAGTTGAACAATGAGAACACATGGACCCAGGGAAGGGAACATCACATACACCAGGGCCTGTCAGGGAAGGGGGGGCAAAGGGAGGGATAGCATTAGGAGAAGTACCTAATGTAGATAAAGAGTTGATGGGTGCAGCAAACCACCATGGCATGGGTATACCTATTTAACAAACCTGTAAGTTCTGCACATGTATCCCAGAATTTAAAGTATAATGTGTGTGTGTGTGTGTGTATAAATATATATATATATATATTTATATATATAAATATAGATTATATATATATATACACACACTCATATATGTAGATATGTATATATATGTATATATATACATAAAGTATAATATGTGTTTGTATGTATATATGTACATACAAACACATACTTTAAATTCTGGGACAAAAATCTATATGTAAATATAAATACATATATATTTTCTGCAATGGAAAATTTTCCTGTAACTCTAACAGACTGCTGAACTATCTCTATCTACCAATTTACCTACTTATTGATAGCCTACTTAACTGTTTTTCTACTTCTCTTTATGCTTTATATACAACAGAGATTGTTAGCCTTGTTTTCTGATTAGCTCTCCAATTTTAATAAACAATCATCAGATGTAGATTCCTTTATAGGACAGTACAAGTCTAAGTTCTTCCTCAAATGATATTTTATATTAAATAAATATTTAATAATAAATTTAAAATGATTAACAAACCTTCTTTAAAATAATCCATTATTAAAAATATTTACCGTACTAACCATAGCAAAAATAAAAATGAAAACATATAAATCTTGAAAGAAAAAAATTAAGAAAATATCACAAACATGAGCAGACTCAGATGATCCTGAAGTTGAAATAGGAAGTTGAAGCCCGGCACGGTGGCTCACGCCTGTAATCCCAGCACTTTGGTAGGCCGAGGCGGGTGGATCACGAGGTCAAGAGATCGAGACCATCCTGGTCAACATGGTGAAACCCCATCTCTACTAAAAATACAGAAAATTAGCTGGGCATGGCGGTGCATGCCTGTAATCCCAGCTACTCAGGAGGCTGAAGCAGGAGAATTGCCTGAACCCAGGAGGTGGAGGTTGCCTTTTGGCTCTGAAGGCATAACTGAATTCATCTCTCTTAGATTTGAGGCTATCAATTTTAGACTTGACAGTATTTATCAGTATCATATGAGTTTGAGATAGTTTTCTTCATACAGTTCTGCATGTCTTTTTTTGTGTGTAAGTCTCAATCCTGTTAATGTAAGCCTTGCCTTAGAGGATTTAGAGTGCAAATTCAGCAGCTCAGTAATGAAAGTTGTCTTGTGATTCCTGTTAAAGTGTTCCCTGGACATTATTTCACTTAGAACAAGTTCAACAAACCAGTGAGTCCTTTGAAACTTGATGTCATAAAATGAAACTGATTAAGTCAGTGAGCTTTAAAAATGTCTAGTCAGTTGTCTGATTAGTCATGTCTACTTTCTGACAGTGTTTGCTACACAGCTTTCTTTCTCTAAATATAGTGCTAGATTTTTACTGGCATGGGAAGAAAAACTATATTTTTGTAAAAGCCTAATATAAGGAAATATATTTCATATGTAAAATTAACCTTATAGAAACCCAGTTGATTAAATAATTTTAGTATATTATCTCTTTCAATCTGTAACTACATTTTATATTGGAAAGTACAATGATCTACATACGGAGATGAAAAGCTAATTTTCAAGGAAATACTTTATATTTAATCCAGCTGCTGTCTTTTTAAAAATGAGTTCAAGTAAGTATAATGTTCTATTTAATGGAAGGAGAGTCAAAGGAGGCCTCCATGTTGGTCAGAAACTCGTACTGCTAAAATCAAAATAAGAAGCACAACACTACACTGATTGATGATTATGTCTGGCAGAATCTCAAACTATTAGCTTTATAGTACAGAAAAGAAAGCTACAGTGTATCCTAAACATCCACATTGCAGGATTTCTGTGGGATTCTTTAATAGCTTCAATTTCCCTGAATTGCTCAACTAAATTTCTGGAATAAACACAAGGCACAATTCAAAAAGGATACTAGATAACAATATATGACTACCTACAGAAAATAAGTTTTTAAATTGGAAGAGTAGGAAAAGTGAAAGTTGTATATCAGAAAATTATGTCAGTTAAAGAATGACTATTCACCAAATAATAAAGTATTAATTGTCGCCTTTTTCATAATTCTGTTGCCAAAGTCAAACAATGATATTTTTTAAAGGTGATCTTTAATATTTAGTAGAGTCTTGTTTAAATAATATCGTGCTTTACTTTCTAAGTTTTATTTTTAGGAACCTGGTCTTGACTACATTTTCTTATACTGATATGAAAATTATAGAATATAGTATTTTTGACCAGTCAACTACTTTTAGTCGCAGTATAAGCATAAACTAATATATATATATAAAACACACACACACATATATATATATGATACATATATACATATAAATGTTATTCACCATAAACATCAGTTTTTATTTGGGTTATAACAGAGGCACATACAATTAACATAAAGAATTAAAACAATCAAATAACACATTTCGAAGACAAATTTAAAACTATGTATGGATGAATAATTTCCCTGTTAAAGTATTTAAGATTTTCCTACATAATAAAGAAATCAAAAATATTTTAAAAGAAATTAAGTAGAATACAAAAGAAATTAAGTAGAATACAAAACTTCAGAATTAAATAAAGATGTCCTAAGGTAAATAAGTTAAAACATCCATGTCTACTCATCTACCTAAACAGTTAATTGAAACACTGTGAGTAGAGAAAAATGTAAAATTTTGAAAGGCCACTTCAAATAAAGACACAAGCAAAAAGCAATATTCTAAAGCAAACAATGGAAGCATTAAGACAGCAGTTCTCACTGGGATGATGCGGCTAGAGTATGTTAATAAGACAATAAAGTGAACGAAGCCATTGCAAAGTTCTCCGACAGGGATGAATGTGTTTATCAGTGGTCAGTAATGAACTTTGATATGTCTGGAATGAGCTAAGAAATCATGTATAAAACATTAGGATCAACAGTGCATTATACGAAATTGGTGTTCTTCTGCTGTTGTATTGCAACGTTCCTTGAATATCGAATCTATTAATCATTGCTGCTGAGATAGCCATTCTACCAGACATTCAGAAGCCTGAATGACTTCTTCCTCTAACTGTTCCATATAAATTGAATTGCAGGTTGTAGACAAACCAATTTATTAAGATTTTTACTTAAAATACGGTAAACTAAGTTATCGAAATATAAACTTAGCAGAATGTTTGCATCATTCTGAATAGATAAAAATGTCAACTCATATATTTAATTGAGCATCCAATCTGAGCAATTCTTAAATAAAATAGATGGGTGTGAAATAGATGCTTTATAAAATACAAAGTTTTATTCAAACGTTAGTCAAGTATTTAATAAAGCTTTAATGACCACAAAGAATTGAGCACTAGAAAGTATGTTTGGCCCTAGAAACATAAAGGTAAATGTGATATGGTCTGTACTATCTAAAGCCTTATAAAGAGTCAAAGACACAAATAATGCTTGAGAGACCTTTGAAAAGTGTCTTGATGGAGGTATGCATAATGTGCTCTGGGGATACTAAGTGTCTACACCGAGCATGGGAATGAGGAACGTTTTCTTTGGAGAGAAACTTTGAGTGGTTTGGATGTCACACGAGTCAGTCATAAGGTCAGAATTTCTGACCTTAATGTTTTCTGTGTCATAGCAATATTTACCTAACCATGAGTATGGGAGCCTGTTGCTTCTTATGTATTCCACAGTATCTTTTTAAAATCATGAAGATTCACGGCTTCATTAAAATGTTACATCGAGTGATATGGTACTTGTGACTGAACTAGGTATGAATTGAGAGTATATATCTGTGCTGTGCCACCTTATTCAGGAACCCTTTATGTTCACCTTTATTTAGAGCTTAGACTACATTTTGCCTACCGCAAATAGTAATACACTTCTGCACCTCAACTGATGCCCCCACCACACATACCACTTAGGTCTAAATTTTCCTTCAGAGGAAATCTTGTAACTAGATGGCCCTGTTATCAGTTTGCTTAGGGGAGTCTTAGCTAACTTCTGATGTCGCAGAAAAATTATTGACCTTCCATTTCATTTTCAAGAATGTCCTAGTTTAGTCAAAACCATGATATGGTCACTCTACATAAATTAACTTGAGTTCCTGCCCATTAAGTAGTGGCCAGGATTTTAGAAAAAATGTATCATCACCCTCTCTGGTTTTTGCCCCCTCCCTACTATTAAACCTCTCAGGCCCAATTTATTGTTCAGAAGCTTGACATTTGTATTTTATTTTCTTCTAATTTAATGCCAGTGACCAAGTGTCCACCATAGTCATAAACAATATATAATACGCTAACAGCACCTGGCTTTGCTTTAGGATAACAAACCAGTCAATTGTTTACAAGTAGTAAAAATGGATTTTGTAATGATGATATGGCTTAATCTTCCAGTTATATGAATTAAAAATGACACAACATTATCCTTTAGGCTGTTACATAGAATTTAGTGTTATGTCTGAAAAAGAAAATAAAGGTGCTATTGCAATGTCTTTCTCATAGCGCTGTCATAAACCACATTTTAGTACCCGATTTTTATGTACATGGCTGCAAGAGAGAAATAAGGCAATAAAAGATAAGATTTTGAGTTATTAGGATAAACAAAAAAGGAGGAACTGCCATGGATATAAATAAAACATATATGATATTATATATATGTATGTATGCATATGTGCTCATCTAAAAACATGAATGTGCACATATTGATCATCAACATAATTTTATAATGACAACAGATAAATTAGTTTGTGCACTTCCTGGTTCTTAATATTTTACACGCATTTTCACTTTCCTCCCACCGACAACAGCCTTAAATGGTAGGTAGTATTAGTATCCCCAGTCTTACTATGGGGAAACTGAAAAGGAGGATAAATCATTTGCCAAAGGTCAAACCTCTCATAAATAAAATGTAGAACAGGTCATTTAACTCCCACAACCTGTGTTCTTAGGCACCATGTAAGCATAATAATTTTTAAAATAAATACACAGAGAATGGTATACAGACAAAAGTATGCAGCTCAGTATTTTTTAAAATAAATTGAACCAGACTAAATTCATCTTTGAATCCAGACCCTGAAATAAGAATAAACATTAGCAGAACCTTAGAAATCCTGCTTGTACTCATCCCCGGTTATACCCGACCTTCCTCAAAAGTACAATTACTAGAATAGATTTGCCAGTTTTTGGATTTTATATAGAGAAGCATATCAAGTATAAATCATTTCTTTTGCCTAATTTTGTTTGTGTGATTCATCCACTTTGTGTACAACAAGTTTTTTAAAATTCCTTTTGCTTGGAGTAGTTTATTGAATGATTCAGCCATAATGTGTATTGTGTATATTCCGTTGTTGAAATATATTTAGATTGGTTAGTTTGGAGTTACTATAAATTGTATTGTTTGAACTATTCTGTACATGCTTTTTGGTATTTACATGTAATTTTTTCACCACTTGTAGACCTAAGTAGAATTACTGGGTCATCCGGAATCACAGGGCTTGTGTTCAATCAACTTTAGTAGGTAAGTCCCAGCTTTCCAAGGTGCTCCTACCAAGCTGAGTAAGAGAGTCCTCACAACTATCAGCGCAACAGAGTTCTACTTCCTTCATATTCTCCCCAGTCATTTTCTGTCCTTTTCGTTCATCATTTTGGCAGAGGAGATTTTGTGGTTTTAATTTTCCTCTCTCTGATGACTAATACAGTTGAGCTGTTTTTATATGTTTATTGGCCATTTCTATATCCACTTTTGTAAAGTGCATATGTTGTTTCATGCCTTTTAAAAAAATTATTTAAAGGTTTTTATACATTCTGGATACAATTTTTTGGCAGACTACAATGTCAGCTCAGGCCATGAGTTTTAGCTTGCCCTTCCTGATGACCTTCCCAAAGATTTCAAACTTGCCTAGCAGGCCCCATAATCATGTAAGCCAATTTCTTGCAATAAATCTCAAATATATATCTTCTGCTGGAGTGTTTCTCTGGTTGAACCCTGCCTAATACAATATCATTCATCAGATTATAAAATTGCTCATCTATTTTTAGTTTGCTGAAAGTTTTTTTTTTTTTAATCATGAATAAGTATTGACTTGTATAAATGCTTTTCTGCATCTATTGGCATGATTACCTGGCTTCCTTCCACTAATCTGTTAATGTGATAAACTACAGTGAATGATTTCTTAATGTTAACACAAACTTGCATTCCTGGAATAAATTCTACTTGATCATGATGAGTTATTCTTTTTACATATCTCTGGATTCAGTTTCCAAATGTCATTTTCAGGATTTTAGTGCCTATGTTCATGAGAAATATTGGCCAGTAATTTTCCTTTCTTGTTAGTGTCCTTGTTAGGTTTGATTAAAAAATTATGGGGCCTCATAAATGAGGTGGAAAAGTACACTTTTTTTGTTTTCATTCTGGGAAAGAATATACGGAAGCTTTGTATCATTTCATTTTTAATATTTGGAAGAATTTGTCAATATAATTATCTGAGCCTGGAAATTTTGTATTTCTCTTTGACCAGTATAATCATCTGGGACTGCATGTTCTGTATTTTTCAATAAAGAGAAACTCATTCAGGTTTGTTTTTCTTCTTTTTTCAGTTATGGCAAGTTGTGTTTTTCAAATAATTTTGTCCATTTCCTCCAAACTGTTATATTTATTGACAAAAATGTGTTTGTATTGTAGACATATTATCATAGTACTGTTCCACTTTTTTTCATTGACAGTATTGATAATTTACATTCTCTCTTGTTGGGAAAAACAGCAGAGGAGAAAGGACTTAAAGAATGCTTACATAAATTGGTTACAAGTAACATATAAACAAAGAACAACAAAATGTGGAAGGAGGCAGGAGGCCTCTGAGGAAGAAGGCCTCTTCATGCCTTATGTTCTGGTGCAGGGTGACCTCAGCTCTGTTACCATAAACATTGTGCTCAAGGACGTAAAACCCCTTCCTAGCACTATGGCGTAGCCAGGCTTGTAGGCTCCTTGGAGAGCCTTTGTTCCATCAGCTGTACGTAGATTATAAGCTAAAGGTAGTTACATGTTTTTGTTTTGTTGCACTCCCAAATTACTACTGTTACTAATCCTTAGAATGACACAGCAGTTCTGGCCACTGATTCACTTCCGGCCACTGATTCACCTCCAGCTCACTGATTCACTCCACCATGACTCCACCCCTGCCCTATAGACCAAAGTGATTGTAATCAATAAATAGTGTGGATGATCAGAGCTTGGGGCCTTCACTGCCTTCACTGTAGCCTCCAGAGTAATAAAGTGATGGCCCCCCGGTCCCACTTTTTCCTCTTAATCTGTCTTTGTCTTTTTCTCATTCTCTTGTTGCCACTGAACTCCGGATACCCATGGGTGATGTGGGGCTGGTCCCCTACATTCTGGTGCCCAATGTGGGGCTCATGGATCCCTACATCCTGGTATACCAACATGTGGGACTCATGGATTCTCTGCATCTCTCTGTTCTGATGAATTTGAAAGAGGCTTTTTTATTTTTGTTAACCTGTTAAAAAAATCATCTATCTCTGTTGATTATTTCAACCATATATTTGCAATTACATTTTATCTCTATATTTTGTTTTTATATTTATTATTTTCTTCTTTCTACTTCCTCTGGTTTAAATTTGCTCTTCTATTACTATCTTCTTTAGTTGGAAATCTATATCTTTGGTGTTTAATTTTTTGTCGATGTATACGATTAGCATCACAAGTTTCTGAGCAATGCCTCAGCTGCATCCCTGCAAGTGGAATAATGCCCTTATATTATGAGACTTAATTTTAGTAGGCTTTAAATTGATGTGAGCTATTTTGCTGAAGTAACAAACATGCTTAAATGATAGTCATTCCTAATCAAGAGATGGAATATACTGATCAGTGTTTTTTTGTAACCATGTGTCCAAGGTGAGGTTTGAGATGCTTTATATCGGCTTGTCAGCACTGTTTATTGATAACAGTCAGACTGATTACATGCATGATCTTAGGTAAAACCTTGGAGGACTCTACCATTGAGGATGTCTGTGCAGCATGAAAATGCCTATGTGATCTGAAGGAAATGAGTTTTGAACTCTATTTTGGGGTCCCTGGTTTCAACGATGTTCCATCCACATATTGGTGCTTCCAGATCTGAGAGAGAAGAATGTTAATTATGACCCTACATAAGGAGACAAATTGGAGATTGTGGCTACCCTCTATAGACTTCGAACTGTGAAGCAACCTTTGGCTACTGTGCTTATTGTTATTCTTGTTCCTATTTTGTATTCTTTACCTACAATAAACCATAGATTCACAAGCATTGCTATTTAGGGTCCTGTTTTTGTTAACATTCAGTTCAATGTTTTCTGAATTCCATTGTGATTTCTTATTTGACCCCTAAATTTTTTAGCATAGTGTTGTTCAAATATTTATGGGTTGTCTATCTTGACAAATTAATTTCTATTTTAAGTTTACATAGATAGAACATCATTTAAAACTTTATTATACTTCGACATATGGTCTATTTTAGTACATTTTTATGTACACTTGAATGTGTTATATATTTATTGGAAATAATGTTTTATGTATTCCAACTGGATCAAGTTGCTGATAATACATAATCCTTATTTCTTTGATCTGCTCATTCTACCAGATACTGAGAATGTGGTATAAAAATATCAAATACAACTGTGGATTGGTTTGTACCTCCTTTTATTGTGTTATATTTTGTTCTTTTGCTTTTCAGATGCATGCAAATTTAGCATTGTTATGTCTTTCTTTTGAATCAATACATTTGTCATTATAGAATGTTCCTATTTTTTGCTAATTATATTTCTTGTTTCAAAGTCTACTCACTCTTATTTTAGTAGATTAGCTTTCCTTTCCTAGTAGACTAAAAAGTATTTGTATGATACATTTTCTTTCCTTTTATTTTTGATATTTCTGTGTCCTTAATATTTATAGTATGGTTTATATATATAACTGCATAAATTTCTTATTTTTCTTATACAGGCTAAAAATATTTGTTAATTATAGTGTTTAGCAAACACACATACATACAAATATACAGAAAATATGTTTTAGTCAAATATTGTATTATTCTTTAATGGTTAGCCTATGAATTACAAATATATACTCTTCATTTACCGTAGCACTTTTACTGTTAGGTTGGTGCAAAAGTTGGTGTGTTTTTGGCCATTATTTTCAATGGCAAGAAACAGCAATTACTTTTGCACCAACCTAATGTTTTCTAAAGACATTGGAATAATAAAACAGTTTAATTCCATTTATTCATGACTGCATACTGTGCATGTTTTTTCATATATTTTACTTCTTCATATGGTTTAAATTTTATATCATTTGCTATTGTTTTTGAAAGTCAATCCAAATTAAAGAATGTTTACTATTGATATATTAAAATTTTCTTGTTCAACTCACTCATCTTACTCATCATGAAATTGAATACCAACAAAAAGAAGTAATTTATTCAAAGTCACACATCTTATTTTTAGCAGAGCCAACACTTGAAGTCTATTCTGACTATTTGGCTAGTCCTTATAACTTTACAAAAAGTGACTCCATGTATTTTAAAATTGACTCAGAGGTTTTAAAGCTATGGATATATGTATAGCTATGGATATGCATACAGACTAAAATTAATTTTAATATTTATAAGCAAAATACTTACTCAGCAAATTCTATGGGGCCAGGAACCATACTATGTACACAAGTTATATTAATGAGTGAAACAACAAGATTCTTGCCAAAATAAGGCATTTTCTAACTCAGTTTTAGAATGAAGGAGTGCCATCCAAAATATGCCATTCTGGCATATTGATTATTTAAGTTAAAGGCAATTGAAAAAGAGAAATTATAAGATCACTCTGAACTTTTGCTTTCTTAAAAGCAAGAGATGAAAGTTTTATGTGAAAGATGTTCTCCCTATCCTAGAAGAAAAGCCACATTATTATCATCAAAGATGTAAAACTGAAGCCAAAGAAAATTTGTACAAACAAATCTTGTTACACTTAATTCATATCTTCCTGGCCACTTTTCTCCTCAACTAACTATCCTAGCTCAAGCCCCTTTGCCTTATCACATTTTCATAATTGATTATGCTTTACCAAATTTGGAATGTAAGTGAAAGATTCTAACTCATTCTTTGGGTCTTCATTTTCTTACGAGGGCTTCCATGACCTGTAAAACTTGTATTATGTAAATTTGTACGATCTTTTTCATTTTAATCTATCTTATGTAAATTTATTTCTTGAGCTGGAACCCTAAATGAATGGAGGTAAAATTTTGCCTTCCCTACAACAGTTTTACCAACATTTGCTAAAACCTACTTTATACTTGACAATATCTTTATCTGGCAATATTTATCACCAGCAACTAGATATCTAATGTGACAAGGTATATAATCCTATTGTTCTTGTCCTGGATACACTGTGGGAAATAGAACCAGAAATTTTAACCTAAATACTAGATCTGTACTCCTAACTTTTTAAAACTTAATGCCATAAAAAAAGAAAATAGCTTCCAACAGAGTAAGCTCAGAGAACCAGAATCTAGTGTTAGCACTTTATAATTCAGTATTTGTTTTTCTCCTGCCAAGAGGAATTCAACCAATCACTAAATGAGTTTGATGAAACAGTTCACCAAATATAACCTGCGAAAACGCTTCCCACACTTCACATGTCAAATACTTCATTCCTAGAGTGACTTTGGGATCTTTAAGAGAAATTCATTTATAGATCACAGATGCTCAATATTGCTTAGAATATGGACGTTCATATGCCAGACTTGTTATATATAAAGATCCTATAATTAAATGTCATATGTGGCAATTTCATGTTGGCTCCCCACCATGGGTGTTAAATGTAGCTCTATTTGAAAATCAGGTTTTCCAACTTCAAGAATCAATTTTTAAAAAATCAAGTTGTCAGAAACCACTTCAGGGTATCACATCCTATATCAATGCTACTCTGTCTTAATATTATGTTATTGATAACAACCACCAATCTAATGTGCAACTAAATCATCACCAAGGCAGCAACTTCTCAAACGGAAAACAAAATTCTACTTTCTGAAGAGCTGTGCAATATCCAAAAATAGGATTTGAAAGATGAAGAAAATAAAAGAGTAAAAGAGTATTTATAAGAAAGCCTAACAAGGCAAATAGTAAAGCACAGCTTATTTGAAAAGCATTAGGAGCTCATCGAGACACTAATCAAAAGCCAGGTAAGCAAATGCCTTCCTTCAAGGCAGAAAAGCGGACTTAGTACTAAAGATTCATGGCGAGTATTGGTAATGGTAAAAAATGATGAACTGCAACATTAAAAAAGAAGGAAGGAGAAAAAACATTTTCTAAGTTACCATATTTTCAAAAGTAAAGTAAATGGGGAAAATACAAATGTGAGCTATGGTTTAGAAGGTGTAACTCAAGATCTTAGATTACACAGACATATAGGTATTCCTAAAACACAAAGAAATATAGAATTTTAGGGCTAAATCAACTTTAAAAATTTTTTTAAATGTTTTTATTTTTACTTATTATGGATACATACAAGTTTTACATATTTATGCAGTACATATAATATTTTGATACAAGCATAAAATGTATAATGATCATATCAGGGTCATTGAATTATCCACAACCTCAAATAGGTATCATTTCTTTGTGTTAGGAACATTCCAATTCCACTCTTTTACTTATTTTGAAATATACTGTAAATTATTGTGAACCATAGTAGCCATCTTGTGCTACTGAACACTAGATCTTATTCTTTCTAACTGTATTTTTGTACCTGTTAACCAACCCCTTTTTATCTACTCCTTTCAAGCCTCTGTAATCATCATTCTACTTTCTATCTCAATGAGTTCAGTATTTTTTAGCTCCCACATATAAGTGAGAACATGTGATATTTGTCTTTCTGTGCCAGGCTTATTTCACTCAACATAATCATTTCCATTTCCAACCACGCTATTGCAAATGACAAGATTTTACTCTTTTTATGGCTGAACAGTATATGCAGCACATTTTCTTTACCCATTCATTCACCAATGTACACCTAGGTTGATTCCATATCTTGGCTATTGTGAATATTGCTGTGAAAGTGCAGATATCTTTTCAATAATTTTTGTTTGTTTGTTTTGGATGTATACCCAGAAGTGGGATTGCTGGTTCATATGGGAATTCTATTTTTAGTTTTTTGAGGAACCTCCATGCTGTTCTTCATAGTGTCTGCACTAATTTACAATCCTACCAACAGTGTATAAGGGCTCCCTTTTCTCTGTATCATTGCCAGCATCCTTTATTTCCTGATTTTTTGATAAAAACCATTTTAAAAGGTGTGAGATGATGTCACAATGTAGTTTCAATTTGGAGTTGCCTGATGGTTAGTGATATTGAACATTTTTTATATGCTTCTTGGACATTTTTATGTCTTTTTTTGAGACACGTCTATTCAGACATTTTGCTCATTTTTAATTTGTATTATTTTTATTGTTATTGAGTTGTTTGAGCTCTTTATATATTCTGGTTATTAATTCCTTGTCATCACATGGGTAGTTTGCAAATATTTTCTCCCATTCTGTGATTTGTCTCATTATTGTGTTGTTTCCTTCGCTGTGCAGAAGCTTTTTTGCTTGACGTGATCCCATTTGTCCATTTTCACTCTGGTTGCCATGTTACTCAAGAAATATTTAGCAGTCTTCAGAAATCTTTTCCTAGACCAATGTCCTGGGTTTTTCCCCATTGTTTTCCTGAAATAGTTTAATATTTTCAAGTCTTAGATTTAAGTATTTAATCCATTTTAATTTGACTTTTTTGTATGGTGAGAGATAGGGATATAATTTCATTCTTCTGTATATGGATCTCCAATTTTCTCAGCACCATCTATTGAAGAGACAGTCCTTTCCACAATGTTTGTTCTTGGCACCTTTGATAAAAATGAGTAGACTGTAAATATGTGGATTTATTTTTGGGTTTCCTGCTCTGTCTCACTGGTCTATGTGTTCGGTTTTTTGTNTTTTTTTCCCTGCTCAAGACAGCTTTGGTTATTCTGGGTCTTTTGTGATTCCATGTAAATGTTAGCATTCTTGTTTTCTCTTTCTGTGAAAAATATCATTGGTATTTTGATAGAAATTCTATTGAATCTTTAGATTGCTTTGTACAGTATGAGAATTTTGACAATATTGATTCATCTAATCCATGAACATGGAATATCTTTCCATTTTTTATATGTCTGCTTCTTTCTCAATTTCTTTCATCAGTGTTTCATGGTGTTCATTATAGAGATCTTTCATTTTTTCAGTTAAGTTTATTTTTAGGCATTTTATTTGATTTGTAGCTATTGTAAGTGGGATTACGTTCTTGGTTTCTTTTTCAGACTGTTGGCTGTTTTAATATACAAGTGCCACTGATTTTCATATGTTTATTTCGTATCCTAAAACTTTACAGAATTTGTCAGTTCTAATAGTTTTTGGTGGAGTCTTTAGGTTTTCCCACAGTTAAGATCATATCTTTGCAAACAAAAAAAATATGTATTTCTTCCTTTTCAATTTTGCCGTCCTGTATTTCTTTCTCTTGCTTAGTTGCTCTGACTAGAATTTCTAGAACTATGTTGAATAAAGATGGTGAAAGTAAGCAGCATTCTTGTCTTTCTTGTTTCAGAACTTATAGAAAGGCTTTCCATTTTTCTCTATTCAATATATAGGTGTGAGTTTGTCATATATGGTTGTATCGATTTTAGGTGTAGTCCGTTCCAATCTCTTTATTTTATAGATAAAGGCAACAAATCTTTGAAAGAGTAAGTCACTCCCTGAAGCCCTAGAACTAAAATATAATAAAATGAAGTGTAGAAGCCAGATCAATCTGTAATTTTGTGCTATTCCTGTCATACTACTCAACATGGAACATTTGTAATTATCCTTTTTGAGAAATATTAGGCATTTTATCTTCTTTGAGAACTAGATAAACCCTTCATTTTGAAATGACTAAGTAGAATATTTTTGTTTTCTGACTTCTGACATTGCTTGGAACTAGGTTGATTAGATGTCTTTCATTTTCAAAAGACTGTCAAGTTCTTGTGTTCCATTTGATGTTATTTATTTTTGATTTTGCCAGAGTCCAATATCATTTCTGGCATATAGTAAGTGATCAAGATGTTTGAGGTATATTATGCATTTGTTCGCTTAGTGATTGGGTGAATTTCCTCTTAGCAGGAGAAAAACAAACACTGAATTATGAAGTGCTAACACTAGATTCTGGTTTCCTGAGTTTACTCTCTCTGAAGCTATTTGCTTCCATGTGGCATTTACTTTTGAAAATTGGAGTAGAGATCTAGGATTAGATAAAGATGTCTAAATTGCTACATCTGTAATTATTTAAATTAACTTATGTCTTAGCCTCATTTCATGAACCATTCCAGATCTGGTCAACTCATTTGCTTCATCAGCCCTAGCAGCTTCTTCCTTGGAGACCTGGGGCCACTGTCTTTAATGTCTTACCTCCTCTCACTGTTGGCATTCAGCCCTCTCCAAGTCAGATATGGGCAACTACAGGAAGTCTAACCATACTTGACTCACTGGCTTATTATTTTTTAACCACTTTTGAGAACTAATGTATTGTCCCAATATGGGGAATAAAAAATGGGATTCTGCAATATGTGTCCAAAGATACCAGATAATATCAACTGCAAATGTATTTGAAGGATAAGACTACTGCCTCTCAGAGTAAAATAAGATGATGGGAAGGAACTGACAGATACACTTTCCTTCCTTCTCTGTGATGGACTGTTCCAAAAAACAGCAGTTTCATATAAACTGACTGGAAGGAGCCATATATGCTTGAGGAGGCAGCTGCCTTTTCTTAGATACTCTGACCAGCATAGGAATTCAGCACCTTGTATTTGCTTTCGATCCTTCTCTGCCTCGCTTCTCTTTTCCCCTCACTCTGGTTGTCCTGGGTTTACGCCTCCCTATTAAACCTTAGCATGTATGTTTTTCAGAGATTGTATTTCCCAGAGAACCTATTCTAAAAAAATTCAATATGTTGCTTTATCAGTTGAACTTCTTGATTTTTTTTTTTTTTTGAGAGGGAGTTTCTGTCACCCATGCTGGAGTGGAGCTTCATGAAATTCATAAAGAAGCTAGTGACAAGTCATAATTCAGACATTCCTTTGTATTTCCTTATAATATATAAAGTGAATTTTACATTTGAAGCTTGCTTAAAATAAAGGTAAACATATTCTTAAGTGTTTTCTGTGTTCCATTTGGGCCTCAGTTTCTTTTTATTTAACTGAGTATAAATAGCTAAGCATTTTTTATAATTCACAACTCAATTATGAAGTTTATCTCAGATGTCTCTACCTAACTAAAATGAGTAATTCATGGCATCACTATTTTAATCCTCTTGAAAATTTTAAAACATTGCTTGAAGCTTGAAGCATGAATGACAACACCTATTGAAATAGGTTATCTCTTGTGAATCATACTGTTTTTGTTTTCAACATATAACCCCTCAGTTCATAACTTATTCATATGAGGATCTTGCAAAACAGCTAATAGTTGTTCTAAGGGAGATGGGAATAGGACTATCTTATTACATCTTGTACAATCTCTAACGCCTTCCATGTGTTTGATACTTTTCACATTTTATTCCAGCTTCAGTGCTTACCTTCTAACCAGAATACTTCTAGTTCAATCCGCTGCAGAAATTCCTGGGGAATTTCTCCTGCATAATATCCTGAAGAGCATTTTCCAACTGGGTTTCATTCTCCCCATCACTTTCGGGTACACTGATCAAACATAGATTTGGTCTTTTAACATAATCCATATGTCTTGGAGGCTTTGTTCATTTCTTTTCACTCTTTTTTCTCTAATCTTGCCTTCTCCCTTTATTTCATTGAGCTGATCTTCAATCTCTGATATCCTTTCTTCTCTTTGATAGATTTAGCTACTGAAACTTGTGTATGCTTCATGAAGATCTCATGCTGTGTTTTTCAGCTCCATCAAGTCGTTTATGTTCTCCTCAACATTGGTTATTATAGTTAGCATTTTGTCTAACCTTTTTTCAAAGTTCTTATTTTCCTTGCGTTGGGTTAGAACATGCTCCTTTAACTCAGAGAAGTTTGTTATTACCCACCTTCTGAAGCCTGCTTCTGTCAATTCATCAAATCATTCTCCATTCACTTTTGTTCTCTTGCTGGTGAGAGATTGTGATCCTTTGGAGAAGAAAAGGCCTTTTGGCTTTTGGTGATTTCAGCCTTTTTGCGCTGGTTTTTTCCCATCTTCATGTATTTATCTACTTTGGGTCTTTGAAGTTGGTGACTTTTGGATGGGGTTTCTGAGTGTACATTATTTTTGTTGATGTTAAACTATTTCTTTCTGTTTGTTAGTTTTTCTTCTAACAGGCCCTTCTGCTGCAGTTTGCTGGAGGTCCACTCCGGACCCTGCTTGCCTGGGAATCACCTGCAGGGGCTGCAGAACCGGAAAGATTGCTGCCTGTTCCTTCCCCTGGTAGCTTCATCTCAAAAGGGTACCTGCCAGATGTCAGCCAGAGATCTCCTGTATAACATCTCTCCCAGTTAGGCTACATGGGGGGTCAGGGAGCCACTTGAGGAGTCAGCCTGTCCCTTAAGGGACCTCTCAAGCACTGTGCTAGGGGATTCATTGCTCCCTTCAGGGCTGCCAAGCAGGGACCTCTAAGTATGCTGAAGTGGAACCCACAACTGCCCCTTTTCCCAGGTGCTCTATCCCAGGAAGTTGGGGGCTTTGTAAGTCCCTGACCGGCTGCTGTCTTTTTTTTCCTGAGATGCCCTGCCGAGCAAGAAGAGAATCTACTTTACAGTCTGCCTGCAGAGGCCTTGCTGAGCTGCCATGCTGGGCTATGTCCAGCTGCTGTGTAAACTTCCCCCTGGTGGCTTTGTTTACATAGGCTATGTTGCCTCAGCAATGGTGGGTGCCCCTCCCCACGCTAAGCTTGAAGGTCCCAGGTCGAACTCAAACTGCTGTGCTGGCTGTGAGAACTTCACGCTGATAGATCTTAGCTTGCTGGTCATCATGGAAGTGGGACCTGCCAAGCTAGCTCGCTAGGCTCCCTGGCTTCAGCCCCCTTTTTCAGGGGAATGAGCAGCTCTGTCTTGCTCATGTTCCAGCTGCCACTCAACTAAAATGGCTGCCCAGTTTTGTGCCGAAAACCCAGGGTGCTGGAATTTAGGTGTGGGAGGGAATCTCTTGGTCTGTGGGTCATGTAGACAGTGGGAAAAACATAGTGTCTGAGCCGGAGTGCTGGAGTGTCTGGAAAAGTCCCTAATGGCTTCCCTTGGCTGGGAGAGAGAGTTCTCTGGCACCTGGCACCTCCTGGGTGAGACGATGCCATCCTGCTTTGGCTTGCCAACCTTAGGCTGTTCCCACTGTCTAACCAGTCCCAGTGAGATGAACCTGGTACCTCTGTGGGAAATGCTGAGATCACCTGTTTTCTGGTGTGCTCTCGCTGGGAACTGCAGACCAGAGCTGTTTCTATTCCGCCATCTTGGTGGAAGTCCAAGCATGACTTTTTGATTGTTTTTATATTATGTATTAAGGTTAAAAATGGGGCTGGATATATATATTCCATTATGTTTACGTGTGTGTGTGTGTGTGTGTGTGTGTGTGTGTGTGTGTGTGTGTATATCTCCAATATATGTTTAAATTGGATAGAAGTATAGGTATGAATGCAAGTAACCAAAGTTATTAATTGTGCTTTTGTACTGTCCTTTTGCACTCTGAAATGCTACAGCTGTGAGCCTACAGGCTACGTTTCCCAGACTCCCTTGCACACTTGCTTTCTGTTATGTTCAGACAATGTGAGGTCCTGGAAGGTAATTTGTTTATGTTTTTTCTTTTAGATTTTCATAATGCTAATTAAAAATAAAATAATTAAAAACACCTTTTCTTGTTTCTTAAAAACACCTTTAAGTATTAAAGTAGCTTTAATTCTTAAAACGAGATCTAGAAGAGAAGTATCAGCATGTTCATGGTTGTTTTCTCTAGAGAAAGCAATAATATTTATGGTCAAAAAGTGAGAAAGAACTTTAGTGTACATAACTTTATGTTGTTTGCACACTTCAAGACTGAGAATTTATTCACGTATTACTTCAGTAAAAAGTAAAACCGAAAGCACTACATGAAATGCATTTTAGAAGAAGGTCTTCTAGTCTTTACATAACTGGCTGCAGTTATTACTAGTAATGGGAAAAAATGGGGAAAGGGAGCGTTAGTATTTCACTTGTGTCTCCATGTTTTTATACATTGCCAATTATTTGAATAATTAAAAATTTTAATGAAAAATTTATGAGCAGTAATTTAAGATTTCAGATGGGACCTATATGGCAGAGGGGGCTTCATAAGCCCAGAAACAGACATTTCATAAAATTTTATGCCTTTTTTTTTTTTTTAAGACAAGATTGTGCTCTCTTGCCCAGGATGGAGTGCAATCACATATTACTGCAGCTTCACTTCCTGGCCTCAAGCAGTTTTCCTGCCTCAGCTTCCTGAGTAGCTGTGATTATAGGAACAGCACACCCAGCTGATTGTTTAATTTTTTATTTGTAGAGAAAAGGTCTTGATATGCTGCTCAGACTGCTCTTGAACTCCTGGGCTCAAGCAATCCTCCTGCCTTAGCCTCCCACAGTGTTGGGATAACAAGCATGAGTGACCCTGCCAGGTCTTATGCATGATTTTTGATTCTATGAATAATTTCATCCTGTGAATGTGATATAATTTATTTAACAAATCCCCAAAGACATACTTAGGCTGCTTCCAGATTTTCACTATTATAAACAACACATTTATATATTATTAGAAAAGATAATGCACCCATTTATGGGTTTTGATATTCGCTAACAGCAAGTTTGTAAGGAGACACCCTAATTTTGCACATCTGGTTGACAAAGGTGAACACATTTGAAAACAGCTGGTTTATAAATGTGAAAAACTGGGCATCTTGTACACATCAATGGAGGTCAATTTGGTAATACCAACCAAAAGTGAAATAAATATTGATCAGCGTCCTCTGAGCCTTTTTTTCAACTAAGCCTTGACCTTGGCCTGTGATATGGTTTGGATCTGTGTCCCCACCCAAATCTCATGTTGAACTATAATCTCCAGTGTTGTAGGTGTGGCCTCATGGGAAGTGACTGGATTATGGGAGGTAGTTTCTCATGAATGGTTTAGCATCATCCTGTTGGTACGGTCCTTGTGATAGTGAGATCTGCTTGTTTAAAAATGTGTAGCTCCTCTCCTTTCTCCCTTGCTCTTGCTTTCGCCATGCTCCCTCCTTGCCTCCAGAAGGTAATTTGAAGGCTGTTAGAACTGAGAAGCTTTCAGTAAAGACAGCAGTGGCAATTGCTGGTGGTTGCTGGAAATTGCTGATGTTGCTATAGTTTAGATGCTGCTATAGCTCAGGTGAGATTAAGTGACTAACAATTCCAGCAGTTCCATCGGTGGGTAAACTTCCTTAGTGTTTACTAGGTAAGCAAGCAAAAGCATAGCTCTGATATCCATGCTAACATTTTAGCAATTTCAGCACCTGAATAGCTGTCCTACTGCAGACCAACAGTAGACACAGTAGGTTTTTGGATTCCAGTCTAGCAGCATTTGTAGTTTTCTGGAAAATATACTTATTCTTTTTTGTTCTGCCAACATCTCTCCCTTTTGCTATACCATCCTTCTAACACTTTTCAGCCAAATCCCTGTTTGATATCCCCTTTGAAATAGGTAGTGTATTTCTATTTTCTAGACTACACTCTGAAGATACAATTTCTCAACCATAAAGCCATGCTTACTTCTATGAAAGAAAAGAACAGTTTTATAATCAGTACATTTGTAGCTGACAAAATCAACATATTTTGGAATTTTAAGAATTCAAAAAAATACCCACAGAAAGAAAGGAATTAATAACCAAATTTTTGAGTCATACGTAAGAAACTTGCATGTCCCCAGCTTCCCATAAGTAAGCATTCTTAGGCGAAAAATGAGTAAATTTATATTTCTTTCTATAGGCACAGGCAATATAAAGTTTTTTCTCAGGTACATGAGTTTAAAGGGAGAATTAAAATTCTCTGAACAGTGCTACAGACCTCAAAATGGGGTCTGTGAACCAGTGCCAGTCTACAGACTGTTACCAGTGTTTTAGATGATAGCTTATTCTAGAATGGAAATAAGAACACTGTATTTTTCATAGAAAATGTCTTTCTACCAAAAAAAAAAATGACATAATTTGCAGGGAGCCAGCCCTATATCACCCATGGGTATCCCAAGTTTGGTGGTGACAAAGGAATGAGAGAAAGATTAAGAGAAAAAGTGGGACCAGGGGGCCATCACTTTATTACTCTGGAGGCAACAGTGAAGGCCCTAAGCTTTGTTCATCCACTCTATTTATTGTTTACAATCACTTTGATCTACAGGGTAGGGGTGGAGTGATGGTGAGGAGAGGGTGATGGTGGAGTGAATCAGTGAGCTGGAACTGAATCAGGGAACAGGAACTGGCGTGTCATTCTAAGGACTGATAACAGTGGCAGTTTGGAGATTTCACAAAACAAGAACAAGTGGTTACCTTTAGCTTATTATCTACGTACAGCTGATGGAACTTGGGCCTTACAAGAAGCCTACAAGTCTGGCTACACCATAGTGCTACAAAGGGGTTTTACATCCTTGAGCACAATGTTTATGGTAACAGCCAAGGTCACCCTGCATGGGAACATGAGGCATGAAGAGGCCTTCCTCCTCAGAGGCCTCCTGCAGCCTTCCACATTTTGTTGTTCCTTGTTTATATGTTACTCATAACCAATTTATGTAGGCACTCTGTAAGTCCCTTCTCCTTGGCAGCTTTAATTTAATAATTAACTTACATTTTTTGTGAGCTTCTTACCTCCTATACTAGTTACAATCAGTTTACAAACTAGTGCATAGATCACTGTATATAGGAATTACAGATTATCAGAATTAGACTAAAAGTAATTCCTCTGAAATATAAACATACAGCACATTAGGCAAATTTTCTTTTAGAGGAAATTTCTTTTAGGTCAATATGTATCTTCTTTCTGGAAAAAATATGTTCACAATGATATATGAAATAACAATCACATGGAAGTAAGCTAATACCTAAAAGTTATAATGCTGACGTAAAGGGACCCATCAGTACACTAACAACGGTCACATTCACTCTTCTATAAGGAAGATAAATAACTTGGTAAAGAAGTTAGATTTTAAGGAAGGATTGAAAAAATGCGTCTCCTTATAAGGATAATGAAAAACTGATTCTACAGAAAAGGAAACAATAAGATACAGAGCATTGAAAAGAGAGAACAGGGTTGTATACTTCCACCTTTCTGTGCTCAACATAGAATGGTTTAAATTCATTAAGTAGGAAAAAGAATAAAACACCCAATTTGTGGGAGAGAAAAGCAAAAGAAAAGCAGAAAATTTTAAATATTAGGACCAGAGCAAATCTTTACAGTGGTTGTGAAGCAATTAAAAGAAATCATAATGACTTAAATAGATGATCATTTTTACATTATATTAGAGTGGAAGTCTTGTTTTCCAACATCCTATTGAATTACCTGATGAAAAATGATAAAGATTTATACTAATTTAACATATGCAAATAATAATTTCAATATTTATAGTATCCACAATTTCAACCAATTTTCTTGAGCTCATATTGGAATAATTTTTTGGAAAAAATATGAATGTTATACTTCATATAAGTTAAATTGTTAGAAACTTCATATCAAGGTAGTGAATAAGCCAAATTTACTATCATATTTGACGTTTGTGTTGTTCCTTTGTACTCACAAGTTCTTCTGAAAATCTGTACCAGCTGCTGAGTACAGAAGAAGCTGGTGATTCTTAAATAATTGCAGCACATTCTATAAGCTCAAACAAATAAAGCTTTGATTTAAGATTGTTTAATCTCAAAAAGATCAGTATGGAAAACAGATTAGAAATGTGGATGAAGTAGAATTCAAAAAGACTCTCTATTCAGCCCCAAAGCTAAGCAATGGCATTTCTCAAAAGATGACTTCATGATGTGAACTGGAATCAAAGAAATAACTATGCTTCTTTGAATTTAAGTGAGCTTCTAAATCAGAGGGTGAGAGTATCAAAAACAGTTCTTTGTGAAAGACTGAATATGAGCCAATGCTAATTTTACATCCCTACACTCTCAAGAAACTTACTAATGTTTCATGTAAAAAGAAAATGAAATTTTCCTTATATTTTTAAATTAAAAATTTATTCTGGGAAGAACATTTTATTGTTAAACTATGTTTCACCACCCAGCCATCTTCGTTCACAAGAATAACAACTACAATAATCACAGCAACAATTATCAATATTTACTGGGTGCATACCATGTGTCAGGTACTCTTTTTAACTATGTTGTATATATTAGTTTAATCCTCAAAACAACACTGAAAAATTATCTCCATTTTACACAAAAAGAAATAGAGCAATGGACATTTATTCTAGAAATGTCTGAGCTATATTCTTTTGGTAACTCACTGCCAAAAATTCTGTTCTTCAGAATTAGAATGTTATGATATGCAACATATAATTCAATATGCCTCTGAAAGCCTTTCACACAATAGGGCAGTTAAATAAAAAAATGAAAAAAAATCTAAATCATAAAAAGGAAGTATATATGCTTTAGAAATGATACCAGAAAACATTTTCTTCATATAATCTGGCCTTCCACAGATAAATAGATTTGTTATGTGCCTGAAAAAATAAAAAAGGCTTTCAACGACACTGTTAGACTAGAAACAGAAATTTAATATAAATCATCAATGGTAATTTAACCTTTTGTAATTTATTCCCAGTGCAAAACCATTAACTGGTGAAAATTACTTAAAAAACGCAAGCAAACATTCTAAGTCCCTGAAAATTGCCACAGGGAATATAGCAAACCAAGAAACATTTAGTCAGGGAAATTTACTGAATCTCTGTAAGAACAGCTAATCTGTCAGACTTGAGTTACAGCCTGATCCTTCTGCCCCCACCCCTCCAGCTGAGCATGACAGCATCGCCACTGTAGTCAGGTGTGGGCAAGAAGACAGGCATTCTTTTTGTCCCAGCTCCCTGTCAATGGCTACTGTATCTCACCAGAAAAAGCAGATTGCCATCGTTTTTATCTCTTTGAGCTCTGTTTTGCAGAGACTAAATTCCAGATAAGTTCAGCAAAGATATCTCAGGCTCCAATCTTCCACCTGGCACCCATTCTTAGAGCAGAGGCTCTAACTCAGGTACCACAGTCCAAGACAACTAATACCCCAATAGCCTTGACCCAACTGTCTCATAATAAGGAAGTTCGGTAGAGGGGAGGCAAGCTGGGAAGACCAGAGGATACCACTAATGCTCAAAACTGTGCTCATAAAGCAGGTATGTAACTACTAGAGAATCTGGCCATTGTCTTGATCATAACTCTGAAGCAATAAATCAGAATTTTTCCTTGGGGTAAGAATACAGGAACAGAATGCACTGAAGCTCACCCCAAAGGAACTGACTTTATTTAGGACAGAGCATGAGGAAGTTCAAGCCTAACTGTACGCTCGAACAAAGTGGAGATTTGGGCGATTAGCAGTAAGAGAAGGCTGGTAGCTCTGTAACAGCAATAAACTAAGGTACAGGCCAGCTAGTTTGTCAGAGAGAACCATTTCCAGTGAATAAGACTACTAAGAGTTACCCTCTAGGGTCTGAGCATACGTCAAAGAATGGGCTCAAATATTACTCATACAATGGAGTCAAAATAAAATTGGACCAAAGCATGGAGCAATTTATGCTCCAGAGAAACGCTGGAATGAAAAAGAGAAATCAGCTGGAAATTTGGGAAATTCACAAATATGTAGAACTTAAACAGCATACTCTGAAAAATATTCAAAGGTTAAACCTCCAAGGACAAAGAGATGGAGGGAGGATAAAAAGTAGACAACCTTAGAACCCCAAAAGAGAAAGTGCAGTGATTAACTTAGCAAACTGGATAAAGCTGAAAGTCTTATCCCTAGATCCGCAGCAGTATCTTCACCAGGTAACATGTTAAAATGCAACTTTTTGGGCCCTACTCTAAATACGCTGAATCATTGTATTTGAGGAGGCCCTGTGGTGTTTTAACAAGCTCTTCTGGTGATTCTGATACACATCAAAGTTGGAGAACCATTGTTCTAAACAATTAAAAGCACCAGGTGAAATAAGACACTTGAAAACAGAAGGATTAATTGGAAGGTTTAATAAGGTGTCACATTCACCCTACTAATTATGGTGACTGGCCCCTTTTTCCCTTGAAAACAATCTTAGAGGGGATACTGAGGTCTAATATCCTAAGTCAATTAGATATTGAACTCATGAACATTAAGAAAGGTGAGACAAGGAGGTCATTCCATACTGCCTACAGAGGAGCTAGAGAAAACCTAGTGGCCTCCTTCTTATTTACGGCTTCTGGAATTCTACCATTAACTTTATAACATGCAGACACAAAGAAACTGTATCAGCTCCTGCTATGGACTGAATGTTTCTGCTGAACTAAAATTTATATGTTAAAACCTAATCACCAATGTGATGGTATTAGAAAGTGAAGCCATCAGGAGGTGATTAGGTTATGAGGGCTCTGTCACATGAAAGGGATTAGCGCTCTTACAAAGGAAGCCAAGATAACTTATTTGCCTTTTTCCACCCTGTGAGGAAATAGCTAGAAGGTGCCATCTTTGAATCAGAAAGTGGGCTCTAATGAAACCCTGAATCTGCCAGCATTTTGATTTTGGACCAGCCTGCAGAATTATGAGAAATAAACTTCTGTTGTATATAAACCACCGGTCCATGGTATTTTGTTAGAGTAGCCCAAACAGACTAGATTGCCCCTCAGCTGAAAGATCTACAGATACTATGAAGGTCCTCCCACATGGCAATTCCTCTGTCAGTCAGCTTAGAGCAAGGTGATATAATATCCATGGTGATTATTTACTTGGCTAAACATCCTTTATCATATACAGTAAGAATGAGGAGCAACAATTATGAATACATGGAAAGAATTTTATGTAAGAGAACTTAATGTTCTTTTTTCATAGTAAGATTTAAATATAGAAAATTGAAAGCTAAAACCAAGATTTAGCAGTAATCCACAGCTGCTAGCATAGAGCACCATTGGTGGATACCACACTGTTTAGGCCAGCCACTGTGAGTGCATTATTGCTGTTATTCTTTCCTCTGCTCAGGCCAGATACAGTATCTCAGATCCCAAGCTTATGTTCTGCGTGTCTTGTGGTGGGAACAAGGCATAGTGGTTCCTCTCAGTGGGTGTACTTGGAGTCATGTCCTAAACCATGACTCACAGATACAGAAAGCAGAGGTGGATGCTGAGTAGGCAAATATGGGACAAACATCCACGGCAGATTGAAGTGCTTAGATGGTAACATGCCTTACCTGGTTGTAATCATGATTGAGAGAGAATGCACAATAGCATCAATTCCTTCAATATTTAACTAATGGGAGAATTTACTGTGAGTTTGAATCCAGTTAAAAACTACCTCCAGCCTAGGATCATTTAAAGTCACTAAAAAACAGAATATTCATATTTGAAGATGTATTTGATTATGAAAGTGAAGTTCTCAAATTAGAAAGAAAGATCAAGAGAGAGGAGCTGAAAGATTCTACAACCGTTCTTGTGCTAACAGTGAAAGCAGACAGTATTTTGAATATTATGCTGGATGGGACAGTTTGCTTAGCAAGACAGTACTAAGGTTCTAATTAAAAGTACAGGCTGGGGATAAAGATATGTTGGCAAACGTGAGCACTGGACCAAAACCTGTGAGACAAAGGACAGGAATAACAAAAGTGGAAGAAGAGGAATATAGTAAACCATGAACGATACTGGTTTCTAAATATCTTTACTAAACTAAATATTGTTACCTGTCACTTACTGACAAATAATTGAAAATTGATTTACCTCAGGTAGTCTTTATGTTTTATTATACAACATTTATGATTCGATTAAATTTATAGAGGATAAAAATAAGGGGAACAGTATTTTGTATTTTCAAATTAATTAATTTATTTGACATCTTCATCTACCGTCTACCTGTTATAGCTACTGTCCTTCCCTGGTGTCAATCATAACCAGAAAATATAAAAATGGGCATGGAGGATTCCAAGAACAGTGGGCTAGTGGCCTGTTTCCTCTGGCCTTGCCTGAGGAAGACTGCAGGATGCTAAGATGAGGCTGCATCCACATGGGTGGCCCATTCATCATTGAGGGCAGAGGATAGCACAACATTAGCAGAAGGAATGTCCCAGTTATATTAACCCAAGAGAGACTCCCATGAGTAGTGAGTTATCCACAGTGTATCCAAAAATTCATGTGTGTCATATGAGTGTTGCAAAGAAGAGGAACTAACAGAAACTGGGCTTCAGTGACATTTAGATACTTTTTAACAGAAAGAAAGGACCAAGACTACACTATTGTGTGCCAGTACAGTGATTCAAAATGCCAATTGAGCCTGTTCACACCCTGGGTATTATCAGTTTGATGATTGAACAACATCTGTGACTGCCATAAAAATCACCTAGACATCCAGACAAATTTTTGGAAAGGAATGAAGAAGTAAAGGAGAGATGAAGGACAAGGATGTAAAAAAGAATGTGACTAGGAATTATCTAAAATAAAGAGCCATTTAAATTAGATTATTTATACTCCAGACTCTGATACCACTAATTGGCAAGTTTAAAATATTTTTCTCTTATTTGTCCTAGTAATTAAAATGGAATGCTTGAAGGAAAAGTTTATTTCCATCATAGAAAATAAAAAGAAAGTATATTTTGTTTGTACTTATGAGTATAGACATAGTAAATATGCCATGTCATTACATTTAAATGTTTTGTATTTTTTAGTGCAGATTAAAACATAATAAATCCTACCATATCTTTAGGAGGAGTTAGATAAGCCCTGTGGTTATTTCCAGATACCTGGAGTGGGGACAGCCTATCTGATTTTTGAAACCCTTAGCAGTGCTGAGCTAAATTTTCATATTTCCCAAGTCAACTTGTTCCTTTCTCCCATTCTCAAGAATCATTTTTTTTTCAACTTCACAATATCCAGCACCTGCAATAGCCTGATAATTCTCAGAGAAAAGATCCACTCATAAGGAACATCAGAATTCCAGATTTACAGAATTTATTGTATTTACATAAATGCTTATCTTCTCAAATACTAAAATGGCAACAGTATTTATCCTAACATTATACATATAATCATATTACATCTCATTCACTTGGAATCACATTATATCAAATTTCTACTATTTTGTCTCAAAAAATGACCTTGCCATTAACTTTCTCAATTAATGTTGCAACACGCTCAAGTATCTGTCATTTGCAAAGTAAAATCACTTCCAAAAATTTAAATAAACAAAAAATAACATGTATACTATAATGACTGTCTTTTCCCTTCACAGTAAAATTATTTAAGGAAAATTCTCCAGAAACAAAATACAATAAAACTGATTGTATTTTTGCACATTCACCTCATGTATGTCTCAACAATGATAATCAACTCTTTGTTCTCACCACGATAAACTGAAATTGCTTTCATCTAAACCACTGACAGCTTACATGTTCTTAAATAAAATAGAAACTTTGACCACTTTACAGTATTTGACGTTATTTATACTGACTCTTTGGGAAGCTTTGCTCCCCCTCTTTTTCTCCCCCTTTTCTGACCTTTCAAGTTTTGAATATCTCCATTCTTTTGGCTCCTGCCTTGCATTTTATTTTAAGGTTTTCATTGACCATCTTGCTCCATAAAGAGATTGTAACTCTTTAGTATTAATGATGATGCAGAGGGGGAAATGAGCAGTCACAAGCATTTCTTGTCAGACTTTAAAATTAGTTTAACTGTTTGGAAGGGCTATTTGGCAGTATTTATCAAGATATAAAATGAGTAAAGGTCATTAATGAAGTATTTGGATGTCTAGGGCATGTAGCAGTTTGAAATTTGTGGGCTACAAACATCAAACAGTATTATTTTTCTTTGCTCCTTCTAATCACACTGTGCTAAATTTCTTTTGCCAACTGAATAGCAGTGCCTTTCATTATAACCAGGACATATCCAGAACTTTCCAGTTAATTACAGTTTAAATTTTATCTCAAATCTACATTTTTTTATTACTTGATTGAACTATATTTTATGTACAATAAACTATATATGGAAAGTACATAATTAGGTAAGTTTGGGAATATGTGATACACTTGTGTAATAACTGCAATCAAGACAGTGTACACTTCTTTCACTCCCCCAAATTTTCCATGTTCTTCTTTGCAATCTGATCTTCCATCACTCCTGTCCCTAGCCAACTACTGATCGACATAGATTGTGCTAACCTACCCTGTGTTAGCCTGACAGACTCCATCTTAACCTCCGCCTCACCCCTCACGCCATTTCTCCTTAAGTGCATACCTGGGTCATGCTACTGTGCTGGGTCATGCTGTGCTTAGAACTATAGAGACATATAACCATTGTAACCATATCCTGCTTGGCAAGCCCACTTGCTATTGTGAATACTCCTTTGATTGATTGTATGACAAGTACCGAAAATCCCCCTGGGTAACCAGCAATCATGGGAACCGCTTGTGTATACCCACCTTAGTAATCAACAATCATGGGAACCTCCTGCCTCCTGGTTACCAGCCTCCTCTAACTTGCTTGTTCTGCTTCTGTAAATTCTGCTTCAGCTAGGCTTTCCCTCCCCTTTCTTAAGCAAGGTATAAAAAGGGAGGGATAACATGGGGAGAAATGCCAGATATAGGTGATGGGGATGGAGGCAGCAAACCACATTGCCATACATGTACTTATGCAACAATCCTGCATGTTCTTTACATGTACCCCAGAACCTAAAATGCAATTTTACACACACACACACACACACACACACACACACACCTGGAATCAAGCCCCTTCCTTGGAGAGATTTTGAGCACAAGCTGACTCTCAGTCATCGACAATAAAGGACTTTATATTGGAACTCAGAGTGTGGTGCTTTCCTTCTAACCTGCTCAGGTATAATATTTGGAGGCCCCAGTGAGATATTGTCACCAGGTGCAGATCGGACTCACTCCGGGATCCCCTGGGTTAAGAGGTGGACTATAGGGGAGGCGCTCCCTGAGACATTCCAGAGCCCTGTAAGCCACCACTTTCCGGAGGAGAGCAGATTGACTCCTGGTGCGCCCAACCAAGCTATTCCTCCGAGTCCTCAGTCCTGCTCCGTTGAGAAGGTAAGTCAGGCCTGACCGGGTTATTTCTGGAGGCAAACCTTAGCAAGGGTCATTCCTTAAAGAGTCAATCAGTCATTCAGTTGCCCGGGATGCCGGGATTGACTCCTGTATTATGTTTTCCAAAGTAGCTGGGCTCTTTTACATTCCCACCAGCAGTATACCAGAGTTCCAGTTGCCCTAAATCTTTATCAGCGCTTGACATAGTCAGACTTTTTTGGCATTTTATTGAACACATTTTGATTTTATACTCATGTTGATATATGTTTGGGTTATTTCCAATTTTTTGGTATTGTAAATGAAAGGGCTATAACCACTTCTTTCCAAATCTTTGTCATGATCTATACTTTCATTTTGTTTCCATGTTGATTTTGGACTATGGCACTGTGGGTAGTATGCTGTAATCACTCCAGGATCTTTTATATTTACCTATGTTGATGCTTCTGTTTTAGCTAATAATTCATATTTTTAAGTTAGACTGTTAGCTCAGTCTCATCTTCTATGAATGCTTGTTCAAATCTCCATCCTATAATTTGCTGAAGTGATTTGAGTTCAGTCTGACTTACATGGTTTATAGATCAATCTGAGATTGCGTATATATGCAGAATAATGGATCTCATCCTCCAATTTTTTTTAATCTCCTGCAAGAATTCCCCTCATTTCCTGACAGCTGGCCATGGTTGTCCAGGATCTTTTTCCTTTTTCTATATCCAGAAAGTAAGTTATGTTTTTAGCAGAATTTAGCTGCCTGTGATGGGCTGCTCTGTGCCTGTGGTCAGAATGCGGGGAAAAACTGCAAGAAAATGGGAAACTGACTACTTGTATTGTCATTTCTCCAAGTTTGACTCCACTGAATTACTGAATACTTAGGTAGTTGTTTTTGTTTTGTTTCGTCTGGAGTTTGTAGTTGTTATCAGTGGGAAGGATGGTCTGAATGAGGGGTTATATTATCACACTGAATGCCAGTATGTCCTACCCTCTCTCAGAACAGGTTAAAGTATGGCCTGAGGTACTCAGATGGTGGAGAGGCATGATCTATTCTTTAGGTCCCTTTACACTCTTCTTTTCTGGTAATAGAGCAGGGTAGAGTATTGAGGAAGACAAAAAATTGATAAAATATTTGTATCTTACTGGCATTTACTCATTCCTCTTTGTTGGTTACTTTCTTTCTTATCCTGAATGGCCATTTTCATCTTTAATTAACCACTGTTGACAAGTATGTTTGTCAGGGCAAACTCTATTTACTGTCCTGGTTTATAAAAGAAGTCAGGTACTGGCAAGGAGTGTGCTTGAGGACCTGAATGTTTGCAGATATACAGCTGTAAATGGAATGCTGATTTTCGCTTTCTCAGGCATCTTCAAATTCAGAGAATCATTATGGACTTTTGGACTTTTTTCTCCCTCAACGTGGATTAAGTGTTGGATTTTTCTCACTCAACTTGGGACAGAATGTTGACATAGAGATCTAACAGCAAGTGAAACTGATGCTGATTCAAAGAAACCAAGAGATGGGGCAAAATGGAAGCAGTGAAACCACCGAAACCATGGGTAAGCAAAAGCTTATGAGCATACTCCCAATTTATGAAGGAAAATTTTCTGTATTCTTTGGCAGGCTGACAACTCACAATTACAAGGTTCTTTCTTTCTCCTCCTCTTTAGTACTTATTATAATGAAGGATTAAGCTACCTCTAAATCATTTTTACTTAGCTCTGTTTTCCTCAGATTTGTACCTAGGCATGAGAAAAGCCTCACTTGATATCATGCTACCTTTCCAGGAATGAAAAACTGGAAATAAATAAGCTATCATCTGATACCCTGCTACATTTTCAGAAAAAAAAGCTGGAAATAAATAAACCATAAGTAGAGAAATGGTTAAACAAATTTCAGTATTTCAATTCTATGAAATACCACTCAACAGTTAAGATTGAGGAAGAAATATGTATACTTACATGGAAGAATAACTATATAACATAATTGGTAAAATAGCAATTTATAGAACAAATTGTGGAGGATTTCTCATTTTTTGCAAAAATCATGTACACTTATATTCATGCATCTGTCCTTTTTCTCTATTTGCTTGCCAGAGATATTTGGGCAAGGTATTCGACCTCTCTATCTCTATTATCTCATCTATGAAAGAAATATAAAAACTTTCACAAGACAGAATAATAATAAAACAATTGAAACAATACAAATGTTCTGATTTGTTATAATAAGAATGTAAGACTATAATTAAAATTCTTTATCATGAAATAAAAAATGACAACTCAAAAGCATTCTAGCCATTTTTGTTAGAATTGTCAGATGTGTACATAATTGCAGTTAATGAGACATTGTTTTAAAGCCACCTCCACACCACCACCAGAGAAGTAAGAAAGAACTATAGAGTCCCAATAGCTGCATGGCTTCATGTGTAATGAAGTTACATAGTTCTTTTCAGGTTGTATTCAGTTCTAACCACCTAGTAATCATGTTCTCACCTCACCAGCAAGTATCCAATGCTTAAAGGTCTATAGTTTCCATTACAGTGATTCAGTTATTTTGTTTCTGCTTTTATGTCTACTGACATTTTCAGTGATCACCTACTCTCTTTCCCTTATTGCTCTCCTTTGTGGCTTCCGTTTACCCATGGTTTCTGTGGTTTCATGGCTTCTACTTTTACCCTCTGTCTCTTGGTTTCTTTAAGTCTCTGTTAGTTAACTTCTGGTTAAATCTCTATGTCAACATTTAATCCCTGACCCCCAAAAGAGACAATTTAGTTCAATCAGTCACTAGGTAGTATAGAATCTTTGTTCACCTGTCAGAGCATTCTTGGCTGCCCATACCAATGAGATGTGGCAATGTCACATTGTGAAATACCAGGTAATTTATATACAAGAACTCCTTCAAACAGAAAGTGAAGGTGACAGAGATCATGAAGTTTCTAAGGAGAACCCCATTACCTCACCTTTTTTTTTTTCCTTGCATTACATGGTAAGAGGTGTCTTGTATGCCAGAAGGTCATTTCTGTGGTTGATGAGGAAAATTCATCCCACAGTTCTATAATTTTTATGACCAAGACAATAAGAATTTTGAAAAATATAAATTGTTAATATTTAACTTTGCTTTAAATTATTGATAAGTTCACTTCTTGTTAAATCTCTGTATATGATTCAACCCTCAACCAAGAGTTATATTTGTTCAGTCAGTAGGTCAGTAATATAAAATCTCTATTTTAATCCAAGAACTCTCCCATCACTCACAAATATATTCCTACAACGAACTAAATGACAATCTACTAGGCTAAATTTGGGTTCAAATAAAACTTCTTGTAGTTTCCACATAAAAACAAAATAAATTCTTTTTAAGTAAATTTTGTGAATTTGAAAAACTAGTTTACTTGCAAAATCTCATTCAAAGATTGGTTGAAGTTCAAATCTTGCTAACACACCTATTTTTAAGTGTCATATTCAAATTTGTAGTTATTGGTCCAAAATTATATTTTATACCACCCTTGGTTTTTTAACATAGATAAGTCTCTTAAACAAATGTCTTATTTGTTTTTTACTTTAGTTAAAAAAACCCTACATTTATTTTCAAATACAAAAAAAAGTCATCATTTAACAAGACAGAGCCAAAAATTGTCATGTAGCCTGGGCATGCACAACAGCAAAAGCTTTGACTTCTAGGAACCTGGAATAAGTGATTCTTCCCCTCAGAGCCAAGAAGACTCAGACATGACTGGAGCCTGAATGGTAGAACTTTTTCAGAATTGTGGAGTCTGTTGGCCCAGAAGATCGGAGGTAAAATCTGCCTCAACATATCTTACTGTAAGCAGTCAAATTTGAAGCCCTCTAATCAGACCCTGCTAAGCCAACATTCCTAAATCCTTTCTCTTGCCCACTGATCCACTAAAATGTGTCCCATACTTCAAATTGGGTAGATATATTTAAGCCTAACAATAGCCTTTCAGCTGCTCTTTTAGCAATACAGCTTTTCTTTTCTCAAACGCGGAACCATAGGTGTTGACTGCTGCGTACATTGGGCTATGTACGCAGGAACATACAGGAACCTGTATGTTTCTCCATAACAGGAACCTGCTATACAAAGGTTAAAAAAAAAAAAAGTTCTACTATCCTCAACACAAAATCATTTAATATGGCTTTAAGCTTGGAACTCTAAAATGAGTGAAGAAAACAAGAGGGTAGAGATCATTCAGGAGGTTTTAATGGGACACAATGCCTGCATTCTTTTACCCACACTTTACTCTCATGGCTGAACCTACCTATAAAAGAGGCTCAAAAATGTGAGTTTGTTCCTGCTCAGAAGAAGAAAGAAATAGCCTACACTTACATTTCATTCTCTCTATTACACTTAAAAACCACTCATTTCCTTCCCAAGTGAGCCGATGCAGAGAGCCAGCAGTCACTGGACCAGCTCAATCAATCCTCAGGAACTTCAGATCATAGACATGTCCTATTTAACAGGTCAAGGCATGGCTCCATATGGCCCAGAAATTATGAACTAGTAAGAAAAGTTATCTGTTCCCCATATACCATAACCCAGTAATACTGTTCAATTATTTAAATATTTCCATTTTGGATATTTAGCAATGTGGAGAAATGCTTATGATCTCTCTCAAGCAACAATGAGTAAGAACAAGTGATCTATAACTCTACCTAAAATACAAACTCAATTTTGTTCGTATTAAAGGAGAGAAAAAGAATGAAAAATAAGTAACATTTGTATTTGGATAGTAATTTTTGTGTTATTCTTTATGTGATTGGATACTAAATGTGAATTTTCTTCTTTGTTCAGTGTTTTAAAAGAGACTCTAGAGTCTATAATGAACAACTAATTAATTCTACAAACCTTGCATCTTGATGAGTTGCTGCACCTCTTTTCGAGGATTTGCAAAAGGTGTAGTCCAAATCAAGTTCTGCTGGAACTGGCCTGTCATCAAGATAGGGCTCATGAAAGAGATTGGTATTTAGGACGCTGGGAAATATTTTGAGAGAATTCATGTGCTCAGCACATGGAGGTGGCTTCCCCTTGCCTCAGGTGAAGGGAACTTCAACAAGATCACTCAGAGAGTTTGATGGGTGATCCTAGAATTTGCAGGACATAGGGACTGCCATTTGACTCACCCTTTAGAAGCCAAGAGGCAAGGCTATGTGGCTGGCACTTCTCATGTCCGGTAAGGAACCACTGTGAAGTGCTGACCTTGATGAATGATGCAATTCCACTGATGAGTAGGCAATGGCCAGTGTTTTCCAGGGTCCAGATGTGGACACTGCAAGAGACAGTCTGTCTGTAATCACTTTATAAGAGGCACTAACAATAAGGACCACTGGGACTAAAGGGAGCACAAAAGAAGTACCTCTGTCAGGACTGAGGAGAGGGCTGAGCAACCACCCTCAGGGGATGCACGCCCACATCAAAGACATCACAGCAGTCCCTTCCCAGTGAAACAAAGAGCTAGGAATTGTCCATTTGACACACAGACAAACCAGATCCCAGATGGCAATTGATTTAGCTAATGAAAAGCTTGATCTTTTCACTTCTTGTTCTAGCCTAACTGTGCAGGTGTCAGAAGCAGTTGCAAGCTAGCAGAGAAGTAGGAGCAAAACAGAAGCCATTTCTGCCCTTGCTTCAGGACCCGCTGTACACTCAGGCAGGCTGGCACAGTGGGATGAGAACATTTCAAGAAATACGTGAATTTGAAATTTTCATTTATGTGGTAGATGGGGATTTACTTACTGAAAGAAAGATGCTTTTTGCAACTAATAGTGACCAAAAGAATTTGTACTTACTAAAAATAATCTTAAAAGCATGGGATCACCATAGCATTTTGTTTCAGAAACTGAAATTAACAGAAAGCTATAAAATTTCTTGCTGCCTGCAACCTAAGAAGCCCAACTCACGCCATAAACCAGTTATATTCATAATTACCTGGATTTTGTAATTTCCTACAATTAATAAAACTTATTATAAAGCAGAAAAGCCATCACTGTTTGTATACGTGTGTGTGTGTGCACATGCATATGCGTATCTGAGGTGCATCAATGTAACCACCTGATGTCAAGACAAATGATCAATTCTAACAATTCAGTACAAAATGTCAAACTAGATGTTTGGCATGAGGTAGGCATAAATAACTTCAGCATTGACTGAATTTTTAACATTTCAACCAGTTATCTGAATGTCATAGAGATCAAAATATGGAATGTGGTGACCTAAAATCTTTAGTCAAAAGGTTGAGCTTTGCAGAAGCTTGCATTTTATGCATTATAGATTAATTTGCTAACTAAACAGTTTTGCCCTGCTTAGCCTTTTAATAATTCATAGGCAGCTCATCAAGTGCAGATAAAAAGTTCACAACAATTAGTTTCCAACAAATATTTTAGCACACTATAGCACAATGATTATTTTGTAATAATCAGTATCAAGATTAGAGCACATAATTGATCCAGACAAAGCTACAAATTATCTAACATTTTATTCTCCCCACAAACTATACAGTAATCCTGAATTCCCAGTTGAACTACTTAAAAGGCCTGCAATTTTATCAACAGAGGTGGAGGAAAAAGTAGCAACATTTATACATGCTTTTGCTGTGCAGTAGGAGCTGTTTTTATTCTCTAACCTTTGTCTCATACTGCACAGCAATTATGTGAAAATATTACGATTAACAAGCTTCTTGGATCTTTCCTTATTTGCTCTTACTTGTTTCTTTTATCTCTCACTTTCAATACACATTTTTTTTTGAACATCTGCTAAATGTGTGGTATTTTTTAGGTGATAAGGATACATAAAGAAATGCAAAGTTATGAAGAATGCTGGACATCACTAATTATTAGAGAATTGCAAATCAAAACCACAATCAGATACCTTCTCATAACAGTTAGAATGGCTGATATTAAAAAGTCAAAAAATAGCAGATGCTGGCAAGGTTGCAGAGAAAAGAGAACCCTTATACACTGCTGGTGGGACTGTAAATTAGTCCAGCTACTGTGAAAAGCAGTGTGACAATTCCTTAAAGAACCTGTAACAGAATTACCATTTGACCCAGCAATCACGTTATTGGATATACATCCAAAAAATTTTAAACTGCTCTGCCATAAAGACACACGCATGCATATGTTCATTGCAGCGCTATTCACAATAGCAAAGAGAATCAACCTAGATACCCATCGATGGTAGACTAGATTTTTAAAAAGTGGTACATACACATGATGGAATACTACATCAACAGAAAACAGAATGAGATCATGTTATTTGCAGTAACATGGATGGGACTGGAGGCCATTATCTCAAGCAAACTAATGTAGAAACAGAAAATCAAATACCCCACATTCTCACTTATAAGTGGGGGCTAAACAACAAGAAACATGAGCACAAAGAGCAGAACAACAGACAACAATGCCTACCTCAGGGTGGAGGTGGGTAGGAGGGAGAGGGTTAGAAAAATAACTATTGGATACCATGCTTACTCTCTAAGAGAGGAAATAATCTGTACATCAAACCCCTGTGATATACAGTTTACCTAATGACAAACCTGCACATACATCTCTGAACCTAAAATAAAAGTTATAATGAAAACCAAAAGAAATGCAAAGTTGGCGCTTCTCACAAACTATCCACAGCCTTAGGAGGAAAAAAAAAAGACTTGAAAACAGTCATAATTCAAGCTAATATATGCTAAAATGGTGGTACATGTAAGTTTGTATGTATCAAAATAAAAGCAAGCTCTTCATGTTTTCTAGGAAACTTTAGGATGGCTTTATAAGGTAGGTTATGTACTGACCCCATATCTTACCCCTTTTGAATAAGTATAATCAAATTGCTCCCAATTGTGGGAAAAGCCAGACTTTATTTTTATTTTCTCATTAATGTATTTACATATTCAAATATTTATTTAGTTGTCTACTCCACATATATTCATTCTGAATAATATTCTGAATATTATTTAGTTGTCTGCTAAGGGGTTGCCCAGAGTTTACTTCTAACCCTAGGCTAGACAAAGATAATAATCTGGATTTGTATAGTTAGTTTCAATATTAATGGGTTCTTGAAATTTTCCTTGAAAGAATAGTTAACACTGAACAACTGAATTGGAAGCTATGAACTTGGCTTTGTTTTAAAAGAGCTTAAAATGTGACAACCTCTCAAATTAAACTTAATTTTAAACAAAATAATTGATAATAGTTCTTGAGTATAATACTTCACATATATTTAACAATTTGTTTCTTTTCCTTCACAGATGGAGGAATTAAATCCCAAGGACCTTCTAGGTAGGGCTAGCCATTTTGATAAGTATAGTGTTTTTATTTTTGTTTAATGTGCATTCCATTTATGAGATATACTTCTTGTCACTACTGTTAATCATTTTTATTTAAAAAATGCAGCAAAATGCACAAATAATTATACAGATACTGTTTTTTGGATAAACATGCTGACAGATTAGAACTAAACTTTTTGCTGCCAGGCAGTGTTGCTATATGTGAAGAAATCAGTTTGCCCCCTCTGGATGGGTGCTATATTTAGACTGGCATAAAATTATTTCTACTAGTCAGGAGAAAACTTTCATTGTCTTACATGTATTAGTTATAGTAAGACATAGAAAGTTGAATTTAGAGTAGAATTTATCCCCAAAAAACAAAGAAAAGAGTATATACATTCAAATGATTTTTACTGCATAAAATCAGGAAGAATGAGGTTAACAAAAACTCCATTTGTTAGAAACTATTTTGATCACTCCATGAATAACATCATATGATCTTAGAATATTCCTTGTTAATGTAATAGCAGATAATAAAAAAAGTAAGCAGAAAAGTTCTATAACTTTATAACCCACTCAACGGACATTAATTCAGTGAATGCTACATAGGAATTGGGCTGAACCGCAAGAACATTTCCAAGTCCTCATTTTCAAAGAAATTTCAAATTATTAAGAGATACAGGTAAGTGCTAGGATTATGCATTCTTTGCCATAAGCACAAATGGAGAAACTTCTGATAGTGGCTGAGATGAAAGGGGCAGAGGTTTTCACAGAGGCCTACTTAATGATATTTATTTAACTAAACTAAATTTGCTGCCCACAAGCAGTATATGAGGGTGACAATTTACCCACATCATTGTATTTTATTGAGAAATAATTTTCTGTTTTGGGAAACCTCCCAAGACATTAAATATTCATTAAGCTCTAACTGGAGGAAATAAAGATAAATGTATTTATATAAAGGAATATGGGTCCCAGTATTTGCTTTCAATTTCAAATTCTATTAAGAAATTAGAGATAATTACCCCAAAAGTTAAATAATTATACAAAAGGATGCTAATGTGATGTAAGTAATGAGAAAGAATGTAGAAGCTTTTAGGTGCCAAAAATTTACAGAAAATTAAGACCCTATGAACAAATAGATGACAAAGCTTCAGAAAGAAAAGCCGTATCTGCATATCCACAAAACTGTAATGGGTGGGGCTTTAATATAAGGGACATACATTGATAAGATCATGTGAAAGGAGGAGGAAAGCCAGTAAGACACCACAGTATTTACTGTATATGAAGAATATTAAGATATCTAAAGTACATGTGCCCCTTCAAAATACTGCATTCATTTTGAAATTCAATCCATAAATATCAATAGAGCAGGTACTATGGGCCAGACACTTGGGTCAGAGAGAGCACAGAGTAAATGGTTGCAGCCCTTGATATTTAGAACCTAAATATTTTTCAACAAAAAAAAGAAACAGAGAAAATATATATGCAACAGAATTATTCAGTGGCCTTTCAAATCACAGGTTCAAATTTTAAAAATCTACATATGTGTGTCTACACACATACATATATAGGTATATATTTACATTATATGTGCTTTGTATATTACATATATCTAAATTGTGTGTAGATAAGTAGATGAATGAATACAATGAGACTAATATTAAACAACACATTTATCAACCAATAATTATGCTGTACCAAGTACTGTACCAGGTGATTTACATATGACACTTTACTTGATGTTTCTATAACTTTTAAAAATAAGATTACAGTGATTTTATTAATAAGGCTATCATTATCCTCCTGCTAGCAATAAGAATGAAAAAAATTACTTGAATGTCTACTTTTTTGTTAACTAAAATGTTAATTTTTTCACAAAAAATGCTTCCAGAATATACTCAGAAAAATTTAAATTTCATAAAAACATAGCTGAGTTCTTACAATGTTGAAGTTTATCACACTGCCATATTTCATGTGCATCTGAGTTGGAATTTAGACATTATAACATCAAATTTAATTATTTAATTAGGATATAAAATTATTTTAGGAATTAAAATACTTAAAATCAGGAAAGTCAAGTAATATAACCTATTTTGATTCTTTTTATTAAAATTTGGTCCAGTTTCAAATAGCTTGTGATAAATATTCCAAATGGACATTCTGTGATTTAGTTAAATATTCGCTGAGCTTTCATAGTTTACAGTTTGTTGCTAGGCCCGCGTCACTGCCGTTGCTATTGCTATTGGGCAGAAATATGGTGAAATTGATTATTTAACAGCAGCACCAGCAGGAACAGTTATGAGAAGATTCCTGAAGTCATCTCCCCTTTATTTTCACTCCTATAAATGCATTTTTATGAATTGATATTAAAACCATTGAATTTACATTTCTGCCTTCCTTTTTATTCTTCCCTCTTCTCTCCTTTCCTGAGACAATAATTCTTGTACATTTGATTATGCCCATCATTCTTACTGCCTCGTTCGTTTTCCCTCATTATCAAATTAGGTTGTATTACAATCACTTCCAAACATGTCTACCTCTCCATATTTTCCAACGAACAGAAATAAAACAGCATCAGTGACCACACATTTTTTCTTATCTAAAGTTTGTCCTATCTGTCATCATAATGACACTTTCAAACCCCTCCTTATGCTGCCCTTTTGTATTTTCTCCTTGATCCTTTCCTGAAAAGATCCTTTCCTGGAAAGATAACTCTCATATGTAATGATGTTTTTATTCTAATGCTTTATTCAATAAACAATTCTAAAGGAAGATAAATTGTCTGAAAAAATTGTTTTCAATTATTTAAAATCTAATGCCTTTCTCTTCAGAAGCACTTTAAATATTCTATTCCTGAAGACAGGAGGTATTTTACATGACTGATTTTTCATCAAAACTGTTCAATGCTGTGAAATTTAGTATAAAAATAAAATTAGCTAGCTCTCTGCTATTCATTAGTCAGAATTGAATTTATTCTTTGAGAAAGATAGAAGTTTTTTTTCTAAATTTGGGCTGGCCGTATACCTGACTGCTTTAAAAAGATTTTGAATAAATGAAACCTGTAACTTCAATGGGAAGTGATATCCATGCAAACCTTGCTCTGTCATAGTTAGCATTTAGCTTTGGTCTGTAATGCGACAAACCTGCATTATCGCTCCAGCTCCCATTTTTCCTATCCCTCTCTCTCCTCTCTTCCCCTCCCCTCTTACTGCATTCTTAATTCCCATTAACATTTTTTTCTGACAGCAAAAGCAAAGGATCTCAATTTAGGAGTAAGGTATTTTCTATTCAAGTCAATAAAAAGTTTTATAAATATCTGAATGGGACACTGGCAACATTTTCAGAATTCATGGTAAGCGTTTTACTCAATTTAATAATCTTAGAGTGCTAGGGGTTGCCTTTTAAAGTCTCTGACAAGGAAAATTGGAGATTAAGTGAGAGAATATTTATAGCAACTTAAGTGCATACATTTTCCATCTGGAAAGAATTTTAGAGAACTGCTATAAAGATCATGTTAGAGATGAGATACTGGAGGGGCAGGAGTGAGGAGTGACTCTTTCCTTGCTATCCTACTCACCAGTGTCAACATCTACTGTCAAACAACACCTGGTTTGTATCCATATACAGAAAGGAAATGTTTACCCAGCCTCTCTCTATCACAGACACTCCTGTTCTTCAGATCCTAGTTCTTCCATGCACAGAAGCTGCTCAGTGAAGAATTTCCAGAAACATACTCTGAGCACTGTGATCTTCAAACTTGTCCTATATTCTGGGTTAAGTACACATAAAAGAGGGTGTGCACTCACAACTCTTTGCCTTCTATAAAATCTCCAGAATAAGGCAACTAAAGGAAATTAAATTATTTATGGAATCTATGAAGATTTTAAAACAGTGATTTGTCCATTTTTCTTATAATCAACCAGTTAATAGTTTAAATTTTACAAAACCTTTGCTTACAAATAAATGCTAAATTATCTGTAGCGGGACAGATGTGCACATACCTTCATTGTAATGAAGTCAGAGATGAGTATATTAAACATAGTATCTTGAATTTGAATCCCTGCTCTGTCACTTAAGATCTGAGTGAATTTGGGCAAGCAAAATTCTCAGTAACTCAAATCTGCTTAGCTTTAAAATAATGATACTAAATTTACCTTTATCTTTGTGGCATTGTGAGGATAATGTAAGTCAATACATATTGAACTCTTTGACTACATTCTGAAACTTAAGCCTTCGAAGATGGAAATCTTAATAACTGAATGTGATATTAAAAGTATCTTTATTGTATATGCCTTGTTCCACATGGTCTCACAGTCATTCCAGTCAATATTCTGCTTACTCCACTTTTCTTGCAATCCCAGAATAGAGAACAGTATATAAGGAACTGAGCATCTGTGAATTTTGCTATCTTCAAGCAGTCCTGGAACCAATCCTCTCAAGGATACCAAAGGATGATTTTATGCTGATATATCTAAATTCTTATATAAACATGTACAATATTTCTTCTTTTGGAACATGAAACCCTTAAGGAATGAGGAATCCACATGTTCTAGGAATGCCCACAGAGAGGACTAACACTTGATATGAGAGGGCTTGTTTTAACCATGTAAATATTTCATGTGGCATAAAAGTTACTAGTGACTTCTACACTCACCTAAAGTTAAATCTGCTGCCTTATTTCATGCCCCCTATAGGCATGCCCTTCACAAACACCAGAATTACAGTAATTCCAAAAGAAATAATCTCTAAGGAAGAATTATAATACTGTGTGTTAAGGCTCTAAATACTTTGATTTCTCTTGCTAAAATCATGTTTGATATTTGGTTATAAGAATGTGCTACCTGCTACAATGAATTGATTAGAACAGAAGAAGGGAGAAACAAAGTAACAGAGCAAGAATAAGAGAAGTCATTAAGAAAATTAATTACTCTCTATAGCAGTCTCAAGAACCTAGACATTAAGACGTGGCCTACAATTGTCCTGAAGAATCCAAATTGCAGTGTGTGTGTGTGTGTGTGTGTGTGCGCGCACACGCACATGCACGTGTGTGTATGCTACCTAGAGAATTAGTTCCTTATTTCTCATTCATCACTATCACCACCAAAGACAGAGAGAGAGAGGGAGAGGGAAATTGGGTGAGATTTGTCTCCAGACTTGTTCTGAAAGTAGCTTGGAGATAACTTCAGAGGTACAAGTACCACCAAAATGTTAGCAATAAAAATTTGCATGTTTAATATTGCTCTTTATTTTTTGTATCTTTTGGAATGACTGCCGGAGATTGCAACTTTTTTTCCTGCAGGACATAGAATTCACTTTTTCTTTTAAAGAATAGATCAACAGGCTTAAGTAAATATCAACAAATTGCTTCTTAAAAAGTTTGTTATTTTTCTTTCCAAATAGTAGTATAAGAGTTTACCTGTCTCATTCAAGCTGTAAATATTAATATTGTTGTTAATTATTTCTAATTTTACAGTTAAGATGTATATTTCATTTTTGTGTTGTGTTTATTTTACTACTACATTGGGCACATTTTCATAATTTTATTAATCCTATATATTACCTCCTTTGGGAATTGTCTCTTTATAGTATTTGTCTATTAACAATGGGTTTTGACTTTTTATTTTTTTGGAGACAGGATCTTGCTCTGTTGCCCAGGCTGGAGTGCTGTGGCACAGTCTTGGATCACTGCAATCTCTGCCTCTCAGGTTTAAGCAATTCTCATGCCTCTGCCTCCCAATTAGCTGACGTTACAGGCACCCACCACCACACCTGGCTAATTTTTGTATTTTTATTAGAAATGGGGCTTCATTATGTTTGCCAGGCTGATCTCAAACCCCTGACCCCAAGTGATCCTCCTGAGTCGGCCTTCCAAAGTGCTGGGATTATAGCCTAAGCCACAGTGCCCAGCCTGACATTTTTAAAAATGTTTCTTTGCTATAGATATTATCTTATTTTTTTATTTTTCAATAATGTTTGTTTCTCGATTGTAGTTTTAACTTTTTGATATTTAGATAAAATTGTAATGTGTTGAGGTAAACTCATTAATTTTTTAAAAATATTATTATTTTTGAGACAGGGTCTCACTTTTGACACCTAGACTGGAGTGCAGTGGCATGATATCAGCACACTGCAACCTCTGCCTCCCCAGGCTCAGGTGATTCTTCTACCTCAGCCTCCTGAGTAGCTGGGACTACAGCCATGCACCACCATGCCTGGCTAATTTCTTGTGTTTTTAGTAGAGACACAGTTTTGCTGTGTTGCCCAGGCTGTCTCAAACTCCTGGGCTCAAGCGATCTGTCTGCCTTGCCCTCCTTAAAGTGCTGGAATTACAGGGTTGAGCCACTGCACCCAACCCAATTTTAATACTTTTATGACCAGAAAGTGATTTTTATATAGAGATGAATTTTCATCCAGAGATAATTTTCATACAGAGGCAAATCTTCACCTTGATTTTCATCTGGCTTATTTTCACATTTAAGCACTTCAGAGCAATTAAATTTTTTTGAATGTGAGAGAAATAGACATATTAATTTATTGCTGAATGCTATAATTTCTCAATATATTTTATTGTACAAAGCAAAATGTCACAATTTTGTTATAATATTTATTAAATATCAAATGTGAAATCACAGAAAAACTCACATGCACCCAGTGAAGTCAGATATCACCAGGAGAAAGCTATCACATTGCCTCCCAAGACTTTTCCCAGAAAGGCAATTCCATTAATTTACTGTAATACAGAGACTGGCTTTCTGACTGCCATAGTCTGAATCATCATTTGTCAATACATCAAAAATAGACTTTTCTAGTTTACACTCCCACTAACAGTGTTGTTTCTCCACAATCTTGCCAGCATCTTTCATTTTTTTGACTTTTTAATAATAGGCATTCTGACTGGAGTTAGGTGGTATCTCACTGTGGGATTGATTTGTATTTCTCTAATGATCAGTGATATTGTTCTTTTTTTTTTCCATATGATTTTTGGCCACATAAATGTCTTCTTCAGCCATTGTGGAAGACAGTGTGGTGAATCGTCAATGACCTAAAGACAAGAATACTATTTGACCCAGTAATACCATTAGGGGTATATACCCAAAGGAATATAAATAATTCGATTATAAAGACACATGTTTATTGCAGCACTATGCACTGTGCACATGTTTTATTATATTTATGTACATTTTATTATAATTATGCACATTTTATTAAATTTATGCATATTCTATTATAAAGACAGATGTTTATTGCAGCACTATTTATGCACATGTTTACTGCAGCACTATTCACAATAGCAAAGACATGGAATCAACCTAAATGCCCATCAATGATAGGCTGAAAAAGAAACTGTGGTACATATATACCATGGAATACTATGCAGTCATAAATAAAGAATGAGATCATGTCCTTTCAGGAACATGGATGGAGCTGGAGACAATTATCCTTAGCAAACTAATGCAGGAACACAAAGCCAAATACCACATGTTCTCACTTATTAGTGGGAACTATTACTTTTAATGGCAAAAACTGCAATTGCTTTTTCACTAACCTAATAAATGATGAGAACTCATGGACATATAGAGGGAAACAACAAACTCCTGGAAGGTATCAGGAGGGAAAGGATCAGAAAAATAACTAATGGGCACTAGGCTTAATACTTCAGTGATGAAATAATCTGTACAACAAACCCCCATGATGGCTATGTAACAAACTACACTTGTACGCTTCAACTTAAAAGTTTTTTAAAAAGAAAGATTCCAGAAATAAAAAACTCACAAGTTTCTAAAACAGAGAAAATAATATATGTATATTGTATAGATATGCAAACACTAAATATTGTACACAATAAAAAGAAAATTCCAACATACCCTTCTCTCTTGCCAATCTCAGTGTATATTCTAGAGCTAGCTAGTTTTTGGTTATTTCTCTCTCTATTATTTCTGTCACAGACAGAGACCCACAAATATATGTGTATGCACATACAGACATGCATAGGCACACAAACACAAAAACATATCTACTTTGGAAATTAAAAATCAATATTATAATTTTTAAAATATATAAATTAGTTTAAAAGAAAACAGAGTAAGTACAAATATACAAAATATATAAAAATACATTTACTATAATTTTTCAGCTGATAATATACCTCATCTATACCTAACTTGCCAAGTTTTTTGTTTTTCTTGTCTTTTATTTTTTAATTAAGAAGAGATGCTGCATATCGTAAAATAATTTTTATGTTCATGAGGTGAGTTATGTTGATAAATTTATGTGATGGTGAATGACATTATATTCAAGGTGTTTGTACTACTTTTTCCTGATACATGCATTCTAGTACTCTGCTTCATTTTGTCTGAAAATATTTTGCATCCAAATTTATAACTGAAAAAATGTTTGCAAATTTCTTGTATTCTTTCCAATTTTGGCATAAAAACAAGTTGGATACCTTTCCCACTTTATCTGAAATGTTTTGTGTAAAATAGGAACTAACTGCCCCTTGGATTGGTAAATACACCAATAAAAATATCCTTTATGAAATTTTTTACTACAAATTCAATTTCTTTAATGGTTATATTTTATTCAGTTTGTCACAAATTCATGAGTTAAAATTGTCAATGAATACATTCCTCTAAAAGTATCAGTTACATTTAAGTCTTTGAATGTATTGGGAGGCAATTCGACCTGGTTATTGTTTTACATATATTTCAGTTTCTACTATACTATACTTTTGTTTTTTTATTCCTAATTTTATTTATCCATGTTTATTTTTTAAAAAACTCCCTGTGATTATTATTAGTAGACATTTGTGTAATGTTTTATTTTTATTATTTTGGAAAGAACAAACACCAAAATTAACTTCTGTTTTTGGATCAATTTTTATCAATATTTCGTTTTATCAACATTAATTGCTTTGTTAAATTTTCTTTTAATTTCTTTTACTGTTCATTATTTTTTTAAGTTAATTGCTGTTAATTTTCAAAATTTATTTTTTGATAGTGTTTGTTGCTGTACATTTCCCTATAATTTCTATTGGTTTGATTTCTCCTAAATATGAATTAAATTGGAATTACTGTTGCTGAACATAATAAATTTTGATATATATTTTTCTGAAATTGCTTATTTTCAGTTCTTCTGGGCTCTTTTTACTTACAGGACTGTCTCTTTAAGTGAGGGGTAAATAGTAACAACTTTATTAGTAATAAAGTTTAGTGAAAAGAAGAAGGCAGAAAACAAGTAAAAATTGAGTGACAAATGAATAGGTGAGTAATGGTGCTATCTTAGTGAGGCAAACTGATATATTTTTTAGACACTTTAAAAAGTGAATATAAAATCACATTTAGAGTTCAACTTTAGCTTTAAAAATATAAATACTTCAACAACAAAAAGACTACAGAGTCTTAGGTGCTCCTGAAGTACCTATGATGTGCTAACCATTTTCAATTATTCTTGAAATTTTCCACAAGGAATATGGAATTATCATAAATTATCAGGCCACCACCTTACCATTCTCCTAATTTCTATACAAATTCTTAAATCAGAAAGCAGACCACTGAAAACAAATTCAAGAAAACAAATCTAGTAAGGAAAGTATCATAATTGCACAAGAACACTATAGGTAGAAATGCAAAATTCAACTGAAAGAAAAAATTTCTTTAAATAAGAATCTCATTAATTGCCCATTCATTTACAGACACTGGAAATATAGGACTAATGTGGTTCTTAATAACATCCATCAAACAAAAGAATTTAAGCCTATATTATAAAGAATTAATGACCAGATATTCCACATTCAGAAAGAAAATAGACTAGTTTCATGTGAAGTAGAAAACATTTATTATGCTGTAGAATAACAATCTTCACTTAGGACATTTTAAAGTGTTAGAGTAAGTTACAGAAGAATTCATAATGGAAAACTGGAAGAAAATACAAATTATAGTTTAATGTGAGACATTGCTGTTTGCAAGTATCTATTCAGGATAAAATTCAAAACGCAATGTTTATAGAAACATTCTTTATAATCTAGTATAAGAATTCTAAATACTCAATATAATCCCTTTTGTAACTATGAATAAAACATAAATACTATATGACTTAAAGCTCATGGAATCCTTTCTCTTTATGTTATTAAAAGTCAAGAATCTCCCTGTAGAACAGCTTTTAGGTGGCAGAAATGGTTTTCCTACCGTTGTATTCCTATTATGTGTGCATGTGTTTCACAGTATTTTTATAAAGATATACACTGTGATAACCACAGACAACCAGCCTATTTGATTGACAAGCATTATGGGTATCTGTGGCTAAGCTAGTAGGCAAAATAAATATAGATTTCAATAAACTTATCTATTCTTCATTAAATGAAATAACTTAAAAGTGAAATCTTTAACATTATTATTCACATGCTGCTTGGATGTCTTTCTAATTTGTGTTTTTGCCCTAGGACTGGGATTTATAGCAACACTGCAATTGAATCTGTTTCCATTACATGTGGGGTTATCCTAGTAGCCCAGTGGAGTCAGTCATTCAGACATTGTCATTGAATCAATCCTACAATCAACAAAAGCCTGTCACCCACTGTTCCAAGCACCATGCTAGATGTCTTATTAGTCTTAACATTCTATTTCTGTCTCAAAAATGCATGTGCTCTCCAATTGTGCTACAGTCTCCTGTACCTTGTCTTGATTTGTTGTCAGTTGCTTTGCTAGATAATTGAGGAGTTACATAAAGTATTTGGATGTCAAATCTAGAAGATCATGGAAGCCATAGTTTTAAAATGTAAACATGATTAGATTTTTAGCAAATGTGTTTGCAACTTCTAATTAGTTACTTTAATGTTTTGATATGAAATAAAATGAGCTTGGATCTTTGACTAGAGAAGATTCTATTTGCCTGATCTAAATCAAGTACTTTCTTTGGTTTTCATGTAACAATTCCATCAAAACTAACCTCAAATGTCTTGTAATTACTTTTCTGTAATCATTCTGTATGTGGTCTTAATTTTTATATCAATAATACTATATTTGATGGTAAGCTGGTGTGATAATTTTCCTAAATACACATCAGATAATACAGAGACTGTTAGTAAAAGGACTATTTCTTTGAAGTATGAGATAATCTTGTTGGCTTATTCATAATTAAATTGCCAGTCAAAAATCATTAATCATGGCCAAGTCTTGTTAATATTAAATAGTAACAGAAAGAAAAATATACACAATACTTGAAATACTTTCTACATTAAAAAATAAAATATAAATCGTTGTTGATATGGGTCTCCTCATTCAGCTCCCAGCTTATTGCCCAATCATTAGCTCTTCAAATAATTTGAGATTGCATTGTATAAACACATACAGAAAGGCCGTTGCAAAGTCTTTATTTCTTTACAATATTTACTTGAATTCTGCCCTATGAAAGAGTTACCATCAACTTGGATTTTTAAAAAATGGAAAACATTTTGGAAAGAGTAAGCACAGGATAGGTACTTAGTGGGCTCGAGAGGATCATTTAGATATGCTAATGTAATGGAATGCAAACTGAACAGCATTTATAGCTTGCAGCACTTTTCCTTTTATACCAGCTTGAAATTTTACATAAAAACAAGATTGTTCTGGACAAGATCTATTGTTTCTGCATTAATAAAATAGAAACATTTTAAAAGGAGAATAGAGCAACATAAAAATATTATAATAAAAATTTAAAAATTAGAAGGAAAAGTAAGACTTGAAATCAGCTTGTCTTACAAAGCAATAACAATGCATACGTATAAAGCTAGAATGACAGTAATTATTTTGAGGGAAAGAATAAGCTCTATTTCTGGAGGTGAAAATCATTATGGATTTACATATTAGTTTAGTTTGACCTCTAAGAATCTGTTTTTATATAGCTGACTTTGTAAATTTACTCAGGTTCATGTATTCTTCATTTACCGTATGTTCACAATTATACTTAAAGTTTAAGTATAATTAGAGCTCCAGGGTCAATTCAGGGACAGATGAAAACCGAGCTAACAAAAATGATTACTTCAGCAGGGCTTGGTTTGTATACTGTTTATTCTTTTCTAAATCAGGAGGTACTGTGGCAGAGTTCTAGTCAGCAAAATTTGGACTCTGTAATGGTAAAACCTTCTCTTATATCTTACCACACATTGCAAAGTTTGATCCAAATGGGGCTGAGTTAATTTTCTGAGAAGGCAATTTCTACATGTAAAAAAAACATATGAATTCAAACATCAGTCTTTGGTTACATTCACCATACCATTAGAAAAATCTCCTTAGAGTCTATGTTTCTACTATTATGATTAATTCATAAATTAATCATAATTCACGAGATTACATAAACATAGAAAATGAAAGAAGAGCAAAAATAATTACTTTCAACAATCTTAAAATTTTACTTGAACTCGTATCCTTATATAAGTCCAAGGATACGATTATTCATCTTGGTAAATGTAACAATCACCATTTCACTTCTATAATTCTTGCTCTACACTATCCAATAACCATTAAACATGGCTATGTGACAATATCAAAATATTTTTGCATTGATTATTTAATCCAATCATTTTTTTTGGTAAAGGAAGAACTTGAAAACCAGAAGAATTGACTTTCCTAGTGTCAAACATGTAATCCTAATGTTAAAATGTAATAAGAACCTGTGTCTCTTGATTTCTACATGAAAATTCATTTCCCTATTGCCTCTCAACAGTGTTTTGAGTTCTTAGTTTGCCTGCAGATTTGACATATGAATTCCTCCCGGGAAAACACAAAGAAGTAATTCTCTGAAAACAATAAAGTGAATTCTTGGTCTGGGAGCTAATTAAGTCTATGCCAGACAGCCAGATAGTTGGTCACAAAAAAACCTCTGTAAGGCTAACATTGCTCCTAAATATGATGCTTGGTTGAAGGCCCATTAGGTTTTGTGCCTATGATTTCAGTTCCCAGTTAAAAATGTTATTTGATAATTGATAAACTCCAAAAATGTATCTGTGTGTAATTTACCAAAATTTTGTATTTTCTCATATAATTCATATGCAAACACATTCCTAGAATTTTTAAAACAGAATAGTAAATAAGTGTATAGGATGTTCCTCTTTGCCAGAAAATTTAAAAATATGTATTAGGCATATATCCAAAAGCTGCTCCCATGACATCATTCCCTTTGCTTTTCAAATTAGAAGCACAACAGCTCCAATAACATAGTGAAGAAGTACAATCCCAGCAAGTCAGAGGCCGTAATTTTGCTACTGGCTCTGTGATGCCCCAGAAATACTTCCCCATGTCTTTTTGGAAATTTCCCTATATTTTCATACAATCTGATTTGTTGCTAAAATAAGGGAGCAAAAGAACAAACAATACTGCTCTGTCACCCCATCAGATATGTATTGCCATACTGTTTACCCCAGACTAGAAAGAAATATGAAAACAGAAAACTGAATATACATTAAGAGATTCTAACTTACAATAAGTGTGTGTGTGTGTGTGTATCTCTCCTTTTATATGTTCATGCATATATATATGTGTTCATGCATATATATATATATATATATATGTGCATGAACATGTAAAAGGAGATATTGCAGACAAGAAGTGCAATGAAATCTGAAAATTTCCTGGGCTTGGGGTTAAAAAGGTGAATATCAATTAAATCAATAGATTTTGGCATTATTTTATTTGGAATAGATCACTATCTCTCTCTTCAAAACAGGTATGTTCTGTATTGAAAGAATGTTAACTCTGTTTAGATAAATATCAGTATTTTTAGTCCCTGAATATAAAAAAAATATTTTTACTATCCATCGAAGTTTTGGAGTTCACAGCTCATGGTTTTCCAGGCCATGTATTACTTTCTTATATTATACATTTTCAACATCCTCACTCCAAAATAATCAATCATCACTTGAAATTTTCTGAAAGTAGAAAGAAATGGTATTTATCTATGATTCTTATATGATCTATCTGTGTTCCCAGATTGATTCTTTGCCCCAAAATGAAAAAAATATTTGAACAGTGATGCCTAGAGACAAGTCTTTTTGGCATGATAATTTTTAAGAATAATAGAGTATCTTTTGAAAAGTAGTAATGCAAGACTTTATTATATATACTGGCTGGAAAGGGTAAGGGGATAGGGAGAGACTGGTTAATATACACAAAATTACAGCTAGATTGGAGGAATATGTTCTAGCATTCAATACCACTGTAGAGTGACTATGGTTAACAATAATTTAGTGTGTATTTTCAAATAGCTAGAAAAGGATTCTGAATTTTACCAACGCAAAGAAATAATAAATGTTTAAGGTACGATTACCTTACCTTATACTAATTATCCTGATTTGATCATTACATATTGTATACATATATTGAAATATCACACTGTAACCCATTAATATGTATAATGTGGCAATTAAACATCTTTAAGAAGTTCAAGACTTTATGAATCAAATGAAATAGAGCAGTTTCACATATTAGCAAGGAAGCACACAGTGAAGAACAAATCCATAATTTAAGAAAAGCAAAGTGGTTTGAGGCAAGTCTATGAAGCATTGCATGGTAATGTGCTGACTCTCTAGGCTGGATATTTGTTCTGTTTTTTCAATGCCACCTTTCTCATCTACTTTTTTTTTCTTTTCATCCTTTCCCATTCACTAGAGCAAGTTGCCTACATGCACTGGTTATATAAGTTCTTTATCTCTCTATCTTCACAGGTTCACACAGTGTCTGCTATGCGGTCATAAATCTTCCCTCAATGAATGAAAGCATTGGATAAAACTGGATCTAGTGGGTAGAATTGGGTAAGAATAATGAGATAGTTCAACAAATGGCCTGGATACAGGATCATTTCAAATTAAGATAAAGAACTCTTTTTTTTTAAAAAAATGAATTTTTCCAATATTCCAGTTCTCCAATAAAAAATGTTCTGAATACCAGCAATAATACATTATAATAAAAAAAAATCTTGTCCATAATTCTACATCAATATAAAACAGAAGAACATTATGTAAGGTCTGAATGAAGAAAATAAAATAAAATTCTGTTAATATAAAAACCTTGCGTTAATGAAGAAGCAAATAGTGTTTGCGAATAATATGGCTTGAAGATGTAAAAATTTCAGTTATTCTAATATTTATGTAATTCATTTAACTACAATAATAATCTCAAAATGTTCCTTTAAAAATTTAAAAACACAGATGCTTTTAAAATGGTTGTTGAATAAGAAAGAGGTAAAAATAACTAAATAGTTTTGAATAGAAGAGTAAAAATTAAAATTTTCTCTAGGTATTAAAATATATTCAACCACTGCCATAAAGGAGAGTGAAACTTATATAAGAATTGACAGGCAGATTAAAACAAACAAAAAGAGTAAAGAGAAACACTGTTATCTTTATCTCGATGTTAAATTGAGATATAGTCCTAAGAATTTAGGAATATAAATGTTTCTCTCAGAGACTGAATTGTGATATCAACACATTAAGGCATTATGCATTAAAAACCACCATAAAGAAATCATACAATTGTGTACATTTTAAAGCAGTAATAGCCTAATTTTTAAAAAAATCATTTTTTAAACTAGCTCAGCAAGTCATACGGTCCCCACCAATCTTGATTTGTTATTCTGAACTATGTGGCAGTCTGTCTTATAGAAACAGTATGCATTGCCCCTAGACACTGAGTGTGTGGTCGTCATGGCAGTATTGATTCTCACTGTAAATGAATCCATTGGCTTAGATACGTCAATGCTAAGAGAAAACTCTATTTTTTTAACTTTTATTTTAAGTTCAAAGTATAAATGCAGGTTAGTTACATAGGTAAATATGTGTCATTGGGTTTACCGTATAGATTATTTCATCACCCAGGTATTAGTATCCATTATTTATGTTTTCTGATCCTCTTCCACTTCCCAGTTTCCAGCTACCACTTTCCAATAGGCCCCAATGTGTGTTGTTCCCCTCTATGTGTCTATGTGTTCTCATCATTTAGCTCCCACTTATGACTGAGAACAAGTGGTTTTTGGCTTTATGTTCCGGCATTAGTTTGCTAAGGATTATGGTCCCCGCCTCCATTTATGTGCCTATATGCACATAATATCATTCTTTTTTATGGATGTATAATATTCCATGGTATATATGTACCACATTTTATTTAACCAGTCTATAATTGATGGGTATTTATGTGGATTCTATGTCTTTACTACTGTGACTAGTGTTGCAATGAACATATACATGCATGTGTCTCTATAACAGAATGATTTCTATTCCTTATAACATACATACATTAATTTTATTTTAAAAATAAAGTCTTAATGTTTAAATATGGCAAGACTACACTGAATTTAATTTTAACTTAGCTATTATATCTAATTGATTGTAAGGCTTTTAATGTCTTTATGTATTTGTAAAATTAAAATTTCTAAGGTCAAATTATTAAAATGCAGGGGAGACATTTAAACATTATTTAAGTATTCAAGAAACGTTCATCCATTGTATCTCTAGAGAGTCTGGTAAGTAGTTTTATTCTATGAGTTGTGTGGGGTTTTTTTGGTAACTACATGAAACATTATAACTTAAGAGAATATGAACATTGATATCATGAGAGTGTGAAATTAACGTTTTAAGTAACTATGAATAATATCTTTACACAGAGCTCTGATAATCTAAACATGGTGGAAAAATGTTGAAGTAAAAAAAAAAAGCAAAAAATACGTTAGGCTCTTAGTATTTAATTAAGATTGATAGAATGTGTTTATAAATATCAATTTATTATTAAAAATAATTTTGCTAAAATATATAAAATTAAATATATTTCTATATAATATATGGAACATATAAACAAAGTTTAGTAAAAATTCAGAATCAAAAAAATTAAAATAGCTGATTATTAAATCAATTTTTAGATTACCTAAATGTTTAATAAATGTTAATTTAAAAATAAAAATAATGACTACTATTTACTAAGTGCCCATTCTATGCCTACAACTATGATAATTATAATACATGTATTATCTTATTGCCCCATCACAAACCTAGGAATTAACAATATGGACCAATAATCCCTGACTAGGCAACCATCTAGTAGTGATCAATTTAACTTTTAATCAGAATTGTCATCCTATCACTCCAAGAAAGGTTTGGGAATTCTGTTACAAAGACAAAAGGTATATTGATCAACACTTGTTTAGAAAAGAGCATAAAATCCTAAATTTTAATGGCATTTTAACCTACTTCTGCACAGTTTAATATTTTATCTTTTAAGTAGTTGTATTAATGAAATTGATCACTATGAAAATATATCAAATTTTGTGAACAACAAAAGTACTTTGTAAATGCTGCTTGCTATTTTTGAAAGATAACATTATTTTTATTAAATTATTATGTAATTCTCACCTAGAATTAAACATGGTTCAATGGTCATTATATTACAGGAGATTGAAATAATTTTCTTTTATAGATAGGTGAGAGTAAGAAGAAGAGAAAAATCTGAAATACCTATTTGGATAAAAAAGCAAAGAAAGAAGTAAAAGTCGTCTATTTACACAGAAAACTCTCGGTGTTCTCAAATGATGATTCTTGAGTGCAAATCTGTTGGTATTTGGAATTTTGGGCAATACACCATATAACCTGTTTATAAATGGTTTCTATAGCACAACCCACATACCATCCAAAACCTCCATACACTTGGAATTGAGCAAGAGATCTCATGAGACTTCACACTCATTTACAGAATACTCTGAAGGGTGCATTTATGCTGGTTTTCTCAATTAATTATAGCAAGTGTCACCATGGACAGCTTACAGCAGTTAGTTCAATTTGACAGGTTAACTTGAGAGCCCTTTTCACTGAATGCAACAGGGAGCTGGACAAGCAAAAGGGCTATCCAAAACAGAAATAGAAGACTCTAAAACAACAACAATTATGACAACAACAACAAAATAGCAGTGAAATCAGCATTAGGTAGTTTGGAAATCTTTATTTCCAAAAAAGAGAATGATCGGACAATTAGTGAGATGCCATTTCATTATTTCTATATTCTATAAGACTGTCCAATTTTCTTCTATTTTATAAATTTTTGTACAATGATTTGTAATTTTGAGACTATCAAGTTATTTTAATAACTGCACAAAATTAAAATATATTGCTCTTCCATCCTTCCTACTGGACACATGCAAAAGCCACAGGCACACAATTTTAAGTTCAAAGTTAATTTCATTTTTTTATTCACCCCACTTTAAAATTGTCTCCTTCTGTATTCCTGATGTTCATGAAACATTAACAAAAGAACAGTCAAATTCCAAATCTCATCTTTGACATTTTTTTTTCTTTCACAAGCCTTTCACTAACACCATTCAGTAATTCCCATTGCTTCTATTGCTCAGGTATCTCTAGAATCCATTCTAAACTCATTACCACTTCTCTAATTCAGACCCTCATTATATTAGCTTATTTAATAATAATTCGTTTTCTAAAATCCTCTTGTTCTATATTCCTCTTTTCGTTTTCTGATCCTCTGTGTGTTCCTGACTTGAATCCATCCTCTACAACAGTCTTAATGTGAATTATTTTCTGAAATGCAAATTTGACTGTTATTTCCACCGCTAGGAGAGTGGCAGTCCAATTATTACATTAAGTTTAATTAATTAAATTTGAAATTTAAATAGATACATATGGATACATGTAGGCTACTGCATTGAACAGTACAGTTCAAGGAGGATCCTCTAAAAATGCAAAATAAAATATTAAAAATTAAACTTGAATTTTAAAGAAACATTCCACTTACTAAGGTAAAGCAGAAAAAAAGAAATAGAGAAACACAAAATATACAGCTATAAATACTAAACAAATGACAAAATAGTAGATTCAAATTCAACCAGATCATCAACTATATATCCACAATGTTAGAGGTTTTGAGATCAGATTTTTTAAAAAGAGCTCAACAGTTATATGGTGTCTATAATATGTGTACACTTCAGTGAGGAGGAGGCGGGTGGAGGCCAGCTCAAGGATCCAAGATGCCCAAATAGGAACAGCTCTGGAGTGCAGTTCCAAGTGAGAACAATGCATTTCCAAATGAGTTTTTACTGCCCACAGACCAGGAGATTCCTGGACTGAAAAGCGCCGCAAAAAGTTTTAAGTTGAAAGCAAAATTATGAATAAAAGATATACAGTGTAAACAATAAGCATATGAAATCTGGACTGTTTCAACAAAAACAAGTGAATTTTCAAGACTGGAAGATCATTAGGGATAAAGAAAATAATTTTATAAAGATAAAGAGAAGTTTTTACAAATGAATACATAACCATAAATGTGCATACTTTCAATAGCAAAGCTTCAAAATACATCAAGAGAACACCAACAGAGCAAATAAGAGAAACAGGTGATCTGTAGTCATACTTAGATATTTTAATACCTATGTTTTAGTAATAGGATAGAAAATAAAATTAATAAGGATATAGGAGTTTTGACCAATACCCTCACCCACCTTGGTATAATAAATATTTTTTAAAAATTTTATATACATATTTTCAAAGTGACACATAATTGTACATATTGATGGGGTATAATGTGATATTTTGATACATGCATACAATGAGTAATGATGAAATTACTGTAATTAGCATATCTATCACCTCAAAACTTTATCATTTTTTGTGGTAAGAACATTCAAAATCCTCTCTTCCAGCTATTTGAAAAAAATAAAATAATTATTGTATACTATATTCACTCCACAGTTCTATAGAACACTTGAACTATTCCTCCAACTAAGCTATAATTTTGTATCCATAACCAACTTTCCTACACACTCTTCTCAGCCATTGGTAACCACTATTCCACTCTGTGCTTCTATGAGATCAACTTTAAGTTTCTACATAGGACTGAGAACATATGGTATTGATCTTTCCATGCCTGACTTATTGCACTTAACATAATGGCCTCCAGGTCCATCCATTTTGCTACAAATGACAAGACTTCATTATTTTTATGGCTGAATAGTGTATGTATATCACATTTTCTTTATCCGTTCATGTGTTGATGGACATTAGGTTGACTGCATATCTTGGCTATTGTTAATAGTTTTGTAATAAACATGGAAGTGCAGGTATCTCTTTGACAAATTTCTTTTCCTTTGCATATATGCCCAATAATAGAATTGAAGGATCATATGGCAATTCTATTTTTTTTTTTTTTTT